>NC_041400.2:101578435-101790935 GCF_900747795.2 Erpetoichthys calabaricus | reverse complement strand
GCAGCTTAATTGGAGTCCACTTGTGGTAAATTCAGTTGATCGGACATGATTTGGAATAGCACACACCTGTCTATATAAGGTCCCACAGTTGACAGTTCATGTCATAGCACAAACCAAGCATGAAGTCAAAGGAATTGTCTGTAGACCTCCGAGACAGGATTGTCTCAACGCACAAATCTGGGGAAGGTTACAGAAAAATTTCTGCTGCTCTGAAGGTCCCAATGAGCACAGTGGCCTCCATCATCCATAAGTGGAAGAAGTTCGAAACCACCAGTACTCTTCCTAGAGCTGCCCGCCATCTAAACTGAGCGATCGGGGGAGAAGGGCCTTAGTCAGGGAGGTGACCAAGAACCCGATGGTCACTCTGTCAGAGCTCCAGAGGTCCACTGTGGAGAGAGGAGAACCTTCCAGAAGGACAACCATCTCTGCAGCAATCCACCAATGAGGCCTGTATGGTAGAGTGGCCAAACGGAAGCCACACCTTAGTAAAAGGCACATGGCAGCGGGCCTGGAGTTTGCCAAAAGGCACCTGAAAGACTCTCAGACCATGAGAAGGAAAAGATTGAACTCTTTGGTGTGAATGCCAGGCGTGTCACGTTTGGAGGAAACCAGGCACCGCTCATCACCAGGCCAATACCATCCCTACAGTGAAGCATGGTGGTGGCAGCATCATGCTGTAGGGATGTTTTTCCGTGGCAGGAACTGGAAGACTAGTCAGGATAAAGGGAAAGATGACTGCAGCAACGTACAGACACTTCCTGGAAGAAAACCTGCTCCACAGCGCTCTTGACCTCAGACTGGGGCGACGGTTCATCTTTCAGCAGGACAACGACCCTAAGCACACAGCCAAGATATCAAAGGAGTGGCTTCAGGACAACTCTGTGCAGTTTGGTGTGCAGTCACACCTCAAGTAAACTTTTTCACGTTGTCATTATGGGGTATTGTGTGTAGAATTCTGAGGAAAAAAATGAATTGAATCCATTTTGGAATAAGGCTGTAACATAACAAAATGTGGAAAAAGTGATGCACTGTGAATACTTTCCGGATGCACTGCATATGTGAATTATTCAACACAAGTAATGCAAGATTTTTCGGGCATGTGTTTTGATATAGTTTGTTCTTGTCAAACACTGATCAACAGACACCTATCAGAAATTTTTTATCTCATCTCCATTCTTGATGAAACATTTTTCTTGGCTATCACTACAAACCACATGGAGCAAATTACATGTAAATTCTGGGTGGAGTATTCCTTTAATTGGGGGGGAGGGGGTTCCCCCACATATTTCACAAATGCAACGATGGAATTCTGTAAAAAAAAGACCCTGACAAATACTGGCATTCTGGATCTAAGATGTGAATTCTTGGCAATCCTTGTAAAGAATGAATTTGGAACTGCTTCAGTGATGAAACTTATATTGTAACTATGTGCAACACCATGGAAAACAACAACACACTACATTCAATACTTCAGAGAAATCAAGATTTTATACTGTTAACAGCCTGTTCAGTCTCTTACGGCAGTTCAATCTATGAAATCTACGTAAATAAAGTGTCCACTGAAGTTCAAGCTAATGTGTTTTTTTTTCCTCCATTTACCTACAAAATTTGCAATAATGCACAATTGATTCTTCACATCGTCTTGTTATTCTGATGATTGATCAAACAAATTGTGCAGGCGATCCTAGTTGAATGTAAGGTGGTAAATTTAGGAGTGCCACCACTTTAAGCTTTGAGCCTACATTACAACTTAGTGATAAAGAATGCAAAATAGACTATTAATTACTCAGACAGTTGCTACCTAACATAAAAGTACATTCGCAAACCTCTACCTTATTTATTATGTAATGCTCCACAAAATCTAAAACAAAATGAGCACAACAGTGTGAAGCGGTCTTAAATCTTTTACGAAAGTATGGCACTTGCTTCATCTTTCCTACAATCTTTCAAGATTAAGCAAATAATATTTTGTACAGGGCCATTCAAGAATTTCCTAAGAACAGGCTCTCGTTTCATCCAAAAACGCAAATTACCATCAAAAGACCAAGCTTAAAGTTTCAGTATTAATGTTAACCATTTGATCTGTGATCTACACAAGATATAAAAATAGTTGCAATAAACAATTCATATATTGTCTGAAAATGTTAAGATATAGATACCATACAGATAGTGTGATTACACAGACCTTCAAGGAGGGAAAAAAAAAAAGCTACATGCAATGAAATAACGTACAATAAATGCAACTGTGGGAACTGCTATACATCTGAAAAAACAAAAGCTGGAATTCAAAGAATGTTCTTAGCAATCAGATAAAAAGCTATGTTGCAGGGATATATTCCCCCAAGGTATTGCCCAGTATTAATTTCTCCTTTCTCACCAGATGGCAATAATCATACAGGTTTAGTCATATAAAAAATAGTTTTCAGTTCACAAATCATAAGGCAGAAATCAGATTTAATAAACAATTGTAAAAGTTGTGCCTTTCCAAGAAAACTAGACTAGCACAAGCTTGTCAAGGCAGGAGAAGCACGAACACAATAAAAATGATCTAAAACAATTTAGATTCCATTCACCACAAGATGCAACAAACACTTGTGACAGACATAGGATCATCTTTATACCTATATAAAAGGAGTTTTTATTTTGGTAAAACAGACATTTCATACAAGATACAGTATAAATTTGTAAAAACAGTGAGACCTTAAAATTGCTATAACCATGCCCAACACACCATTTGTCTTACAAAATGCACTCCTACTGTTCAGGATTAGAGCAGTGCAACAGAACTGGTCTTTACACAAGAAACAAGAGAGCAGAGTACATCTGGCTGAAAACTTCACTAGGACACGGATTTCTTCGTGCAGCTGTTCGTATATTGTAGCAGTTGCTGTACCTCAACAGGTGTTTTCAAAGAAAAGCTAGCTCTATAGCAAGATCTATACTTTTTAGATGGGGGACTTTGAGTTGAACACGACAGATGTTAGAAGGATTTCTCTTTTAGGGGATTGTTGGGGGACTGGACACACCATTGGACAGATGTCAATACTCATGAACATGTTATTTAAAAAAAAAAAAAATTTTTTTTAAAAACCCAAAAGTGTAAATAGGTGTCACTATAGTAAAGTTCTGTATCACCTGCTTGACATCAAAATATCCTTTTCTGTTGTATAAAAATTATTACTTTAACAGGCAGAAACAAACCAAAAACACTGAATTACATCACAGCAAGTACAGCATTTCAAGGATATGAAAATTGCAAAATCCCTTTCTGCAACTGACAGTGTAAAAACTGGAAGTTGTGCATTTCTTTTGGGGCTCGAGAATAAGCCCATCTACCTTTTGCCTTTATAAAATTGTATCAAGGCTCTCCCTTAACTTCAACAACTGTGGATTTGCTGCTATTCAATTTGGCACACTGTAAAAGTCAACTTGCAGGAACTTTATTTCCTGAGCAGACAATAAACACAAATAAGAAAACTTTATTCAAGGACATTCCATTGTTTTGTTTAAAAAAATAAATGAATAAAAACTACCAAGTTGCTGCTAGGTTTAGCAAAGGAAACTTACAAATACAGCTAACAGGGAACACACTATATGAAAACAACGCAGAGAAACAAACCAGACTGACCTGCTCAAGTGAAATACTTAAAAACAACTTTTGTATTTAAGAATTGTGAAGCTGTATGCATCAGATTGTCCAATGCACCCTCTAGGTGCCCAATTTCAAATTTGGGGAAATGCAGCTTCAAAGTACACACCATAGTACAACAACATTTATTTATGTAGCACATTTTCATACAAAAAGTAGCTCAAAGTGCTTGATAGTAAACAGCTATCCAAAGAACTGGATTTATTTTCTAATCAAATTAAAAGTTCAGATTATTAGTAATGAACACCAAATTAAGAGCAGGTTCCCAGTCTATATTACTCCAAAAGAGGCAAATAAAACCTCCCCATACAAACCCTTTTGAGTGCAAAGACCAACTAAGAAAGAAGCATTTATGCAGTAATTACATGGGGATAGGAACAAACTGCCCATTACCCTAGCTAATACAAATAACACACCATTTTAAAACTTAGGTAGATGGAACACAAAGACAGGTAAATTTAGTTTAGCCGTATGTGGTTTAAAAATGTATTCACACATACTTTTATTTGGAAATTAGTCTTGTTATGACAGGTTGCAAGTAGATGTATGACCTAGGGCAGGGGTGGCAAACGCCAGGTCCGGAGTGCCACAGTGGCTACAGGTTTTCATTCTAACCCTTTTCTTAATCAGTGACCAGTTTTCACTGCTAATTAACTTTTACCCCCCTCCCCCCATCATCACTTTAATAGCCCTGTTCAAAGAGTTCAGCCCTCTGAATTGATTCCTTTCTTCATTAAATGTCAGCCAAGCAGAAATGAAATGTGAAACAATCTTGACAGATGACCAGCTAAACTGGGGCTTCAAACTCCAACCAATTTCACTCCAATCACTTTCTTAATGAGAAGCCAATTCATGGTGTTAATTAAACCAGTTATTTAATTCCATGGCTTGTTGCTGCTCTCATTCTTCCACAGAACACATTTCGAAAAATGTTGTTTTTCTGTTCTAAGAGCACCGTCAAAATGTTTTGGTGACCTGAGAGATCAACCTTACCAAGAACATCACCTCCCTTTAATTTCAGATATTGGATATTGTGTGATGGGCACAGGGGAGCTGGTCATGTGATGGCTTGTTTTGTGTCTCATTATTGTTTGACTGCTAATTAAAGAAAAAGTAACAACTATGGGGCCTGAGTCAAGTTAATAGAAGTAATCAGCAGCAAAAACTGGTCACTAATTAAGAAGATGGCAAGAATGAAAACATGCAGCCACTGCGGCACAACAGGCCTGCAGTTCGCCACCCCTGACCTAGAGGATATAGCGAGTCAGTGCAAAGACTGACTCAGTTCTGCGACACTAGGCAAGCCAATTAACTTGTGCTTCTGTTGTGATACGTATTCTCTTTTTTTATATATTTAAAAGCGAGGCCAAATGTGTGCTTTGTAACTCTAGCACAGGCCGAGTAAAATATACAGATATAGAGACACACACACGTAGTTTAAATGCATCATAAAACTCTGAACTGTGTTCAGTCTAGAAAGGTGCTATACAAGACTCTTCTCAATGACTAGTATTGCAGCTTCAGAATTCCATGGATCTGTGTTTAGTCTTGAGCTTGGTCACTCTGTAGGATTTACAAGGGTTGTTTTTTTTGTCTTTCTGCGGGAGCTTTCTTCCAAACTTTCATGACTTGTTAACTTGCATCCCTGGGCAAATGCAAGTTCTATTAACCATCCACAATAAGAAAAAGTACAGATAAGCCCCATACAATACAACATTCGTGGTTTTTCTTTACAAGAAACAGATCACCTACGACTAGTCAGTCTATCCTCTATGCTTTTATGCATTTCAACCACGATAACAGCGTGAACAATGCTACTTTCAGTGTTCCACATATACACTACCCCCAATCTTAAAATCACAACTGCCTAAAGCAGGAAAGGTGTACTTTTCAGGCTGACAAAGTACTTCACATGGCCCTCTCCTTGTACTTTTAAAGCTTTATAATCAAACACACACCCCACTGCCCTTTGCATCTGTAGCAATATACCCACCTGCAGACTGTACAGTTAAATGTGGATGGGGTACCAGATTACAAAAGTATCAGAATTTTTTATTAACATTGAAAACAAAATAAATGACAATGCACTGACTAAATGTATGACATTTTACAACACACTTCAAACTGCAACAGAAAGAATACCAATGAAGAGAGTAAATGTAGTAACTGGTGTGGTAGCATGCAACCATTAAGGAAGTGTTATAACAGACACCCCTTCACTTCAGGGGTTTTGATACAATGAAACAATGTACCTCTAACTTGCATGCCTCCCTCTCACTAGTACTGATAATTTAAAGCTCTGGGGTGTGGTGGTGGGTTGCATGTTGGTTGGACATACAAGAATTCAAAGCACTCTGTACATGCAAGAGGTGACAATACAATTACTACTGAAATACCAACAACAAATGTTAGGCAAGAGTGCAATTCAGAATTAGATACCCAATGAAAACAAAAGTACAAATTAAGCCATGAAAATTAAACAAATTGCTCAAAACTAATTAAAAAAAGACCATGGCAAAATATGATCTGCTGTCATACATTAAAACTGGAATTGACTGCATTTCTCCTGTACCTATAACAACATTAATATGGCATTAAAAAGAGTTGAGAAGAAGGGTATTTATTTAGCAAGGAAGCTCTTACTCTTATCAGCATTGCATGCTGTACAAATATACGATGATTCATTTACTGTAGTTCTGAAACTGAAGGATCTGTCAACTCTTTTGGAATGTTGTGCATCATTACAAGATAAACCATAAAAACCACAACATATAACAGATGAGCAGAGGGCTACTCTGCACCGTATACATACACATTTGAACTAATATAAAATAAAACTCTCCAGCGTTTGAGGAAAAATATTTCTCACTGTTACCTAACACATAATTACTCTAACAGCTTGTAAGTATGGAATGTCACACCTCTCAACACTAAAAACCACCATACATCTACGGAAATGTTTATGTAAAAACTTGCATCTTATTATTAGGTGCCCCAAAAATAACTATTCTGAAAAGTATTATCGTTTGTCTGTAAGACTTGGTACATTAAAAGATGTTCTATGTACAAAAGGCCCCAAAAAGGGATACATGAGAAGCCGGTGAAGATAAAAAGTATTTTTTATTAACAAAACATGGGTAGCTGTTACTTTACATCTGTCAAACACATTGGTAGCTTTACATTCGCAAATCCAACATACGTAAGTAAGGTTACATAGTTGCCCTCAGAAGCTCAGCTGCACTATTTTTATAAGGCAATCTGCATTCCTTTAAACATACACATATTAACTCCTCTGCGAGTCTATAGCTTTCCATTAATTCATACAAGAGTATGATTAAATTTCCATTGGGCTTATTACGTTTTGAGTGGCCAACATTAAGAGGTTAGTCAGAGCACTCGAACACATCTCTTCCGGTGTGTCTAATCCCTCGAATTTGCACAAAGGAAACCCCTAAAACCAGCAGGAGAGACGCTCTTTGTCTGAGCACGAGCAACCTAAACCCCCGCCCCGCCCATTTAAAAAAATTGTACTGTAAAGACTACCCAGCAAAACCAGAAAGGCCAATTGACTGCACACCAAACCCCTTTCACCTGTAAAATGTCCAGGTGTATTTAACTATGAATCAATTGCGCAATTTACAAAATAATCTTAAGACATCTGCTTCCAAAAATTCTGTTTAAAACATCCCAGCCCCTACTACTTCCAAATATGAGCTGGACCCCATTCTGCCCCTGAAATTCACGCCCATCTGACACATAGAACACACCCACTTGCAAAGGACAGCTCCTAGGCCGACCGGGTGCTTGACATATTGCACGTAAATAAACATTGCAAAAATCACTGGGCATTATGAACAATTTCTCATTCAATACATCTACGGCAAAAGTGTACAAAACCAAACGCTGAAAGGATACACAAGACCGGTGCTATTAAGTAAATGCATATACCATCCCTCCAACAGTCACTGGTGCAAAGACGTTGAAGCAGGGGCGGAGATGGGGGGAAAAAAAGTTAACTTTCCGATGTTTCGATTAGTGCTAAACCATGCAACCAAACATCTAATAGTTTCTGTGACAACTACGAGTACAATACGCATTGTACTACAGTTCAACTATGCAAACGACTGGCACGGCACAGTAGTACCTGTCACAAAAGGTGATCGAGGCGGACTTAATAATTCGCTCCATACCCCATAGCAGAAACACCAACCAGACGAGTCGGCCACTTACTCTTGCTGAAGCTTATCGTGCTCGGTGCGAATCGTACTCAGCTCTATCTGCAAATGGGCTCGCTCTTTGGCGGTGTCATCAAGTGACCTCCTGGTGTCCGCGAGCTCGGTTTCGTAAAGACCCTTCAAGCCCGTCAGCTCTCGGCTGCGCACTTCTTCTTTCTCCGAGATCTGCAGCTGTAGGACGCTGTTCTCCGATTCAAGGCTGCGCACCTTGTCTATGTAGATCGCCAGTCGGTCGTTCAGGTTCCGAAGCTCTTCTTTCTCCTGCAGCCGCGTGATCCTAGTAGGGCTCAGAGGAGTGGTGCTGCTACTGGAACGGGTACTTGTTCTCTGGCCGAGCGGAGTGGATGTCGCCGTTGCCATTATTAAACAATTACTAGCGACAAAGGTGGAAAATTAATTTATACCGGTTTAATTAAACGGCGGGACAAAGCGCTTAATGAATGAATTCCTATCGTCCCGTTCAACTGTTGTGGCCGAGACCGCCTTTTTAACCTTAACCTGCACACAGGAGAAGGGAAAATAAAAGAGCAAAAGCTGGGAATTTACCAAAATAAAATAAATGAACAAAAGTAGGGGAAATAAACGCTACAAAAAGCAAAGCAAAATCGGAAAGCTGTAAACACCACGCGGCCACCGCCTCCCTCTACTTTGTCTTCCAACCGAATGAAAGAAAGGCTTTTGGCTAATATGGCCGATCGTAGACGCGTCGGTATCACGTGGTGCAACGGTGACCAATTGAGCAGCTTGCCTAACAGCAACCCCGCGACTCCTGCCTGTGAGACAAAATTCAAAACACAGACTGCTTTGCTCGGAGGCACGCTGCACGTGCTGGTTGGGTTCCGTTTTGCCGTGGTCACTACAAATTATTTGTTGGGTTTCTTGTTATCAGTAGCGTGTTCTGTCAATTTTAATGCCCTTTATTAAGCGTTCTGGCTTGTGGATAAATTCAGTTTAGTAACAAGTTTATTATTTATTTTTAAGGCAAAGCCCTACGAGAGGCTGCCGACAAAAATGCAAATGTGTTTAGTGAACGAGTGATTTTACAAAAATGCTTCTGGGTCACGTAACATTTATAATTTTATAATCCTTGTTTTTAAATGTGGAGCATCTGTTGGTGAATAGAGATTCACTGATCTTTGCCGACGATACTGTGATGTTCGCGGAGTCAATGGGAGTCTCTGATATAGGGCTCTCGAGAGAGAGAGTGAGCGAGGCGTCTGGGCGTGCGAGTGTCCTGGACAAAACCCAAGATCCAGGCCTAATGACCTTGTGGGCACAGCCATCAGTAGAGTGTCAACCTTGTCGAGAGGTTTACTTACCTCGGCAGCGACATTCAATTCAAGCCTCTGATGACTCTTCCTGTGAAGCCAGTAGACGGATTGGGAGAGCATGGGGGTCATGAGGTCGCTGGAAAGGGCTGTGTGGCGTTTCCTATATCTTTGCAAAAAGGACGAAGGTTTAAGTCGTTATAGAGTCCCGGTGTTTTCTGTTTTGCTATATGGTTACAAGATATGGACACTATCCAGAGACGAAGACTGGACTGCTTCTGTATTGTGTTTCTTTGGAGAATCTTTGGGTACCGCTGGATTGACTTTTATGTCGAATGAGCGGTTGCTTATGGAGTCCCGAATGAGACATATTTCCTACATTGTGAAGGAGCATCAGTTACAGTACTACGACCATGTGGCGCGATTCCCCGAAGGTGATCCACCTCGCATGATCCTCATTGTTGAGGACCCGAGCGGCTGCACCAGGTCAAGGGGACGCCCACGTGGCAACGCGCTGTACCAGTGCTTATGAGGCAAGCGATGAGACTAATTTTTGACCCATTGCGACTGACGAATTCATGATGTTAAACATGCGTTTTCCTTCATTAAACCACCGACAACGTTGTTAGAAATTACATTGCAAACGGAGAAAGACGTTGTTTTGGGTGCTTAAATTTGATCACCCAGTCACCAAATTGGCAGATGGAATAGTTTGGGCTCCTATGACTCTGCCGATCCACCACAGAACACTCAACAATTTGGAGAAGACGTTGACAATATAAACACACAGTAACACGGGGAAATCATGTCAGCAGAGGGACCGACTAATCGCGTCGCCACCTTAAAAGAAAATGATTGAGTTCTGAAATTGATAGCTGCATGTTTTGTATGAATTATTATTTACTACTTCCTGACCAGTGGAAGATCAGTAACAGCATTTCAGTGCAAACTGTATTGTCCTTGAAAATAATGAATCCAAAGTGTGATGGGCAATGCTTTGTGCTAAATTTGCTGCTATGCTAAGATATCACATATCGCACTTTGTACCACAGGTCATCCTTAGCATTTTTTCCTATCTTTAGAAACTCCTACCTTGGAGAAACACGACTTCACATCAGAAGCGTAGTGACTGGACAGGCAAGGGGGTTCTCGGTCCCATGAGGGCACCCGTTTACTTAGGTACTCTTTGCGACAACAAATCTGCAAGAACCCCAAATTTAAAGCATAGCATTGACACATAGCATTGACACAGTACATCAACGAAGACGGAAACCACCCCTAATTGGGTTTACAGAATTAAAATAAAGGATGTGGGTTTATTCAATTCTACCTGTTGATCCCGTTAAATTGGACTTGGCACTAAAATAGTATATATTTTCCGTGATGGAGTGGGGGAGGGAAAGTTATAGGGCCTCATGGACTTTTTTGCCTGGGCCCCCAGAGTCCCTATAATCACCTCATGCCGCACCATATGTAAATGTAAGGTAGTGAGGTTCAAATTCCGTTCATACTCGTATTTTGAAAATTTTCAGCAGCAGCCATGCCCTGTCAGCTATCATTTACATATTTGCCATTTAGGAATCTTAGTCCCAAAACCGACATACTGTATTCTCCAGAAAGAAAACTCGAATGTTGCTCAAATGGCTTACCACATGTTTAGATGTTAGTTTTGATTTCTTTCCACTTCGGTGGAGTCTGTTGGCTCACGTGTACAGGGACTAGGAGAGCTAATGGCACCATAGGCATTCATTGTACTTGCAGAAAATAATCCTCTGCAAACTTTGCATAACAGTGTCAGCGATATGATACCATGCTGAGGATTTAATATAACGGGACGTGTAGTTTGATAGTATCCTTTCCTTTCAATTTCCATTATCAGAACATTAAATAAAAATATGATAATGATACATGTCAGTGGATCATATTTTAATTCATCTCCAATAAACCAGATATTTGAATATTTGTTTAGGATTGCTGGTTGACTCTTGGTATGTTTGATTTAAGTGCTAACGTTTGAGTACCCTGTGCTGCGAAGGCATCATTTCCGGGATTAGACATTGCATTTCATCAGGTGATGCCAGGCAATCACTGTTTGTTGGTTTGTACAGTTTCTCACATTTTTATTTGGGTTCCCCTCAGAGTACTGTTTTCAATTTCCACATTCTGCAGACGTTCATGTTGGATTAACTGGAGAATGTTACCTGATGACAGACCAGGGAAAGCACAATTAATGTTACTGTCACCGACCATTTCAATAGTGGCATCCTCTCTGTGCTACAATAAGGGAAATGCTTTTTTACCCACAGTCAATCCGAATCCTAAATGAGGACAGTGCCTAGAGCTATGCGATGCCCTATTGCTAATTCTCATATAATCAAGTTATTGTTTATGCTGCCATTGTACATGTTGACACTGTTTTTTGTCTTTTACTGTTCAACTGCATTCTTGGAATTTTGCAATTAAGTATTTCAGATTATTGTACAGTGCTGTGTGTATAATTGAACATTCATTCATTCATTTTCCAACGGGTTGTGGGGTTAACATTCTTAGCAGTAAGGCCCATACATCCCTTTCATTTCTTTGAATATAAATAAATTGTCCCATGAGAAAAAATTCGAGAGGTGTTTAAAGTGTACACTATGAAGCCACATCCACAGATGGCTTCAGACATGCGCTTGGTGCTGCCTGGATTGGCTTTATTCAGTATAACTGTGGTGTAGATTAAAACGAATCACAAACAGATGCAGATTGCCTGTGTGAGTGTGGTGTGTGTCCGTGACTTTGCCGTGCAAATAACTGGTTTTTGTGTTGTATCCAGTGTTTATTGGCTGTGGCCACCTATGACCTTAAAATTGATTAAGGGTGTAATCAATTGATTGCATGTTTTAAAGAGCAGAGAGTCATAACCACAAAACACCATAAAATGGCTTAGAATTCGCCTCTTTAAATGTTACAACCACCAGTTCAGCTTGAATGAATAGGTGCTTTATTATATTTTCAAGGCAACTTCTCATTATATAGTACTATAGTGAGCCAACATTTCAGTACATCATTAAACAACTAAAACTTAGGGTAAATCATTAATAATACAGTATTTTTTTTAAAGGAACATGGAATTAATAAGATACTGTATTACCAGTTTTCTTATGTGGACTTGCAAATTTAGGGGGATGGAAAACCGCAGTGATAAAATTCGATTCAGAATTCATGTTAACAAGAAGTTCAACCCCAAGGCTATTTACAGATGATGACGTGGATGAGTAAAAGGGACCTTTATTCGCGAGGGGTTCGCGCTTTCTGGATGTGCCACGAGAAGCCGTTCTCTTTTCACACTAATACGTTGTAATCAGAACAGAGAACAACCCAAAATGTACTCAAAGAAATGTAATTAATAATGCTAATGAGTAGAATTCATACTTCTTAATGAGGGTTTTTATAACGAACTAATTTGCACTTTCCTGTCACTAAAAAGTTCCTAGGGTGTCTTGAATGAAAATTAATCATGATACTGTATTTTTGCTGAATTTTTGAAACCAATCGTTTCGAATTGGTAGCTGCAAGTAATGACACGAGATATTAATTTAAAATGCAGCCACTCTTCTAAAGCGATAACCAAGTTTCAAGATTTGACGTTTTATGGATGTCTCAAGTTCCAGTACAATTAGGTACCATTGATAACCATGTTGTTACATTTGACAGACGAGCTAAGAGCGTTTGGTGACATTAAATACCCGTGCATCTTTTAAGTTTAACGGGTGATGGGAGCGCTTACGTCCTCCGCGTCAATAGGACGCAATACGCATACACGTTTTTGAAAAAGTAGCCTGGGTCAAAAGTTTCGCTCTTGTCCTAGACTCGTTTTAAATTCAATACCTTGTATGTTGCATCCAATGTTCCGATCTTGTATTCCACTAGGTCTGTCGGTTTTAACCTATCATGCAGGACTTGTGATGGTTAAAAGAAATACCGGTAAGCGATTCGATTTATTGAGCAGCCCGGCTACACACTGCGTCACCGCGCTGTTGGATTCCAATCCCCTATTCTTTTATTTCCAAGCACGATCGACTTTCAAGCTGAAGTAGACAAGCTCAATGTGGATATACTGTAACAGGTTACATTCATTTTAAAATCGCACTCAGTAAAATATGTAGAAACAAGCCATAAATCTGCTGATTGTATGCGTGTAGAAACGTGACTTTGGTTCATGTCATCTGAACGATGGCATTTTCTAATGCTGGCCGGAATACTATACTCGTAACCGGATAAGCACGTTAAAAAATG
Source organism: Erpetoichthys calabaricus (assembly GCF_900747795.2). NCBI lineage: Eukaryota > Metazoa > Chordata > Cladistia > Polypteriformes > Polypteridae > Erpetoichthys > Erpetoichthys calabaricus. Next base: position 101,777,502 of record NC_041400.2, on the reverse strand, counting down.
AATGGATGTCCATACAACTTTATCATTGCTTATCCCTCCAGCTTTCTCAAGTCTGTTTGCGAAACTACTTGTAGATTACTCAAAATGTTCATATTGTGGCTAAAGACCCGTGTTTTACAAGTCTTTATTTTATAAATGACTTCTATACCTGCTCTACTTATCCTCAGATTTTACATTTTTTGCATGTATCCTGTGCTTGGGCGGCAGACTGATTGATTAGGTAGGTTCATCCACCCCCTCTCATACCTCCTATTCCGTTTAGCCTTACTGCATTCTTCTCAGATGATGTTCTCAAAACGTGAAATTATCAGTTTAGCCTGCATAAACCTCCGCTCAAAAGGCATGATCTAGTATATACATGTATCCAGAGTAGCTAACACTTTGGGTTTTATACGCACTGCACATCTATCTAATCGGAAACACGTCGGCAATGGGGTCAGCGGATTTTTGAAACACTGACGAACAAAAGCTAACAAGTACGCATACACATTATCTCCTTATCGGAAAGCTGTTTAGTGGCGAAGGAAATTCCCACCTATATGGACGTAAAACATTGGGAGTTCCTAAAAAATGGATCAGCGCATGCGTAGCTTTAAAAGCTACGTTCCTTTGTCTTGGTGGATTTGCCCAGTAGGGAAAACAAAAGAGATACGATTAAAATGGGTCTGTGCAGACATCAGCAAAGTTAAAGGAATGCACTGATGCTCTCTCTTTTTACATACATGTAAAGCGATGGTATTTTTAACCTAATTTTTCACACAGTGCCTCATATTGACTCAACTGCTGAGTCGGGAAAATTGGCGTATTTCATGAAAACAGCCTGATAATACAAGACATTTTTGTTTTATTGGACAGAACCACTGACTTCACAACTACTACAGCATAACACTAAGGCTTACGATTTATTAAATGAATCCGATACGTGTTTGTACAGTGCCTTTGCTCGCATTATTCCAGTTCTTTATACGAAAATCTTTCCCATTCTTGTACTTCTCCAAAAAGGACGTCCCGATCTTTTTATTTTTCTTTGGCTTTCTCAAGTGAAATGTTCAGGACTTTTTTTAAGCGATATAAAGAATCTTCCTAATGAGCAATAATTATATGATGCTTAGTTTATCAAACTTAATGAAACTGTCCATTTGCTTGACTAGATTTGATCGCAGCACAATATATCTCCACGTTCTTAAAATTTCATTTTTTTTGAAAAGCGTGCAAGTCCATCCAAGTCTGCTTCAGCCACTTATTGGGTTCAGAGTAGTAGTGGGAGGAAAATGAGGAGGAGGAGGGGTTCGCATCTTGTTGATCTACTTGCATTCTGATTTTTGGAAAATATTTACACTTCACCAGGAAATTCAATTTATTCTATTTTTTTTTGTTTCAATGAATATACAGCTGTGACTTACCAGACTGCCTAAAACAACAAGATTCAGCAAGAATATGAATTCTAAATATAGCTGATAAAGAAATACAAAAGATCTGAGGGAAAAACAAGCTTTTACATATTTTGAAATATGTATTGATTAAAAATGTTAAGACTGTTAATTGTATGAAATTGATTTCAAAGTAAGTTTCTGGATGTGTGGCATGGTGAAGCAGTGGGTTGTATTGTTTGTACCCGAGTCTAGCGTCTTGGGTTCAAATCCCATTCCCTGACATTGCTGTCAACTGTGGAGTTTATGCAATGTCCTTGTCCCTGCATGCGCTTACTTCCAAAAATCACAACATAAGAAGGTATGCTTACTGGGTGATACCAAATTTCCCTGTGTGTGTGAGAGATAGACTGGCAACTTGATCAGTGTTTCTAGAATATACTTTGACCTTTTGCTTTGATTTGGAGTTAAGTGGGTTTGAGAATGAGTGAAGTATCTTGATACAGAATACATTTTTGGAATCTCATGTATGAATTTTGTTGTTGCTGCATTTCCATGCAGATGGAGCCACAGGTCTCTAACCAGGTTTTGTAACCAGAGGGCTTCGTTCACAGCATAGCTATACACAGAAAAAGGGGGCATTGTGGTTATCAAAAATGACTGGGTATCTCAAACTAGCCATTTGTGCTTACACTTTTGAATGAACAGGTCAAAAGGTAAACCAAAAGCAAGTCTTGTTTTATGTCTTTACAATGTTTGGCACATTCTTAACTGTCAGTTCATCCTCGGCAGAAATGGTATTCTTACTGGTATGTGAGATACAAGCTAAAGGCAACTGACCAGGGGATATTCCTTAACTTGTTTTCAAACAGCTTATTATGTCAATACTAACATTATTACATTCCACCTTGAAGCAAATGTAGAATGCTAAAGAATTCAGAGAACAGACCGTTTGCTTTTTGTTAATGAGGAAAAAAATTGAAATTGCCTTATTGGATTTAGAACTTACTGTACTTGCATTGCAGGGTAATGTAATTAAGTAGCACACATCACATCGGCACAGTGGTAGTGCTGCTGCCTAGCAGTAAGGAGACCAGGTTTTACATCCATCCTGAGCCCTCCCTGTAGGGAGTTTGCATGGGTTTCCTCTGGGTACTCTGGTTTTCTCCCATAGTCCAAAGACATGCAGTTTAGGTGGACTGGCAATGCTAAACTGGCTCAAGTGTGTGGACGGAGTTGTGTGTATATCCACCATGAGATGTACCAGCACCCCGTTCAGGGTTTGTTCTGGCCTTGTGCCCTGTACTAGCTCGGGTTGGTTACAGCAAATCCCTGCAATGCTGTTCAGGACTAAGTGGGTTTGAAAATGACTGACTGACATAAATTCTAATGGTAACACAGATCTACCAGCTATATGGTTCAACTAGGGGGGCAAGCCCCTCCGGCACCTCGACCTTCAGCTAACTAAAACACGTAATTACAAACATTGGTGTTATGAATAGATAATTAAAGTTTACTCTATCAAACATAAAAACTACAACTTTCTTGATATTTTAGTTTACAATTTAAAAATGGAATAAGAATCTGAAAATCTAACAACATCACATTAAAAAGTTTGATAAATTTTGAAAACAATGATACCAAACATATATATGTAGGTTTTAAAAGAAGCCCGATTTAAAGCATGACAAAAAAGTGACATAAAATCGTTGCATTTTTAGGCTTAGGATTTTATATATAGAGAGTAGATACATGCTCGCAAATGATTGGCAGGCTCTCTCCAGGGTTTGTTCTTGCCCTGCACTCTATGCTAGCTGGGATAAGTCCCAGAAGGTGACCCTGGTCTAGGTTAAGCAAGTTAGAAATTGACATGACATGGTTCAGTACACTTTCATTGAATAAATAAAAGGATGTTGACAAGGGTGTTATTATTCACTGAGGCGAAAACGATTAAGTATTAATGACTGATATGGAAATGTATATACTGAGTAAAAATATACTGAGTATCCACTGCTGTCAGGATAGGCTCCTGCAATGTTAAATGAACTGGGTTTGAGAATGTATGCTATGTATATATGAAGGATTTATGTACATGAATTTTAAACAGTTGTGCTCAGTGATATTCAGAAGTTAATTTTTAGTTTCCAAAACACTGAAGAAAAAGGGATCTTATATAATGCATTTATTACATGGGAATATTATTGTATTTAACATACAGGCTTATATTCGTCAGTGTTTGTTTTATATGATATAATTCTCAGATTTATTGTACTGTTAAAATTGTATGGATCAGAGTACATAAGAGTTTAAAAATCTTTTTTGCTTTTAAATCAACAAGTTAAAAGAAAAAGGCGTACAGGAGATGTAAAAGCAAATTAGTTGTATTCAGTCTGGGAAGTTTGTAAACTTTCATACTGTAAGTTGAGTTCTGTTATTTCTTCAGTTCTATTAGTGAAACTGCCTAATTCATTTACAGGGTTAAAGTTGAAGCCTATCCCAAAAGTATGGAATGTAAAATATAAATCAACCTAGGATAAGGTATCAAGCGTATTAAAGAGCCCCTCATGCACACACCCATATTCACTAATACTGGGTAATTTAAGGTCATAGACACAGACAGAGGATGAGGCTGAGCACACTCCATATAGCCATAGAAAAAAATGACAGCTTTTATCCCCCCAAATTATTTAACTAGTAGGCAGCTGTGTGGCAGAGCAATTAATTCTGCTGCCTCACAGGTTACATTCCCCGGGTTCAAATTTGTTTTCTTCCACATTTTCAAACACATGTAGTTTAGATTAATTGTGGACTATACAGAATAGCCTTATGGATATGTACTTAGTGAGCTCTGCAATAGAGTAGAACCCCATCCAGGATTGTTTCCTCTCTTGCACACATTACTGCCAGGATAGTCTCCAGGCCACCAGTCCCACCCGAAATCCTGAATTGCACACAGGTGTGAAAAAGTATTTGACCCCCTTCTTCTGTTTTGCAGAAGATGCATTATTAGAGAAAGGGAACCAGAGTGGACAGACAACAGTTTTTAAATCATTACTTTCTTTGTTCAAGGCACAATGCTCTCCAACACCACATCACCTACATGAAAAAGTAATTGCACCTATAGTTTTAATACCCGATTGCAAACCTTTCAGCAGCAATAATCACAAAATGACACTCTCTACACTTAGATATCACTGTTTCACATTGCTGTTGAGGAAATTAGGCTGACTCTTCTTTAACTTGGACAGATTGGCCTATTTGCAAGCATAAACAGCTTGTTTCAGATCTTGCCACAGCAACTGAACTTGCATCATGTCAGGACTTTAATTAGGATACTTCAAAGCTTTAATGTTGTTTCTTTTAAAACAAACAATTGTAGACTAACTTGTGTTTTGGGCATTTCTTTTTCGTTACATAACCAAATTACACTTCCGCTCTAAGAATATTCTGATAAGGTGCAGAATTCAGGGTTCCTTTAATAATGGCAAGTCTTCCATGTCCTGCAGCAAAGCATTCCTACCCCTCACCCTAGCATGCTACCCCATAATGTAATTATGATGTTCTTACTTTTGAATGCTGTATTAGCTTAACACCAGACATAGTGGAACTTGCATCATCCAAAGAGTTCTACTTTTGGATTGTCTATAAGAATGTTACTCAGAATGGTTGGACGATTATTTCTTTGCAAAGTAGGGCAAACAGTGATGTTATTCTTGGATGGCAGAGGGTACTGCTGTGCTGCTCTCCCATGAAATCCATTTTTACTCAGTCTAAATGAACACTGACCCTTAAACCAAGGCTTGAAATGCCTGTAATTGTCTGAATGTTCTTCTTGGATCTGTAACTCAAGTAAGACATTTTGGGAGAATGTTTGGTATCTTGCCCTTTCCTAGGAAGATTCATCACTGCTCTAGCTGTTCTGCATTTGAAGATAATGGCTCTCCTCTGATACAATGTAGTCCTAAAGCCTCAAAAATGGCCTTGCAGCCCTTTCCTCATTGGTGAGTTTCAACATTTTTTTTCGCTGATCTCTTCTGAAATTTACTTAATAAAGGAATAGCATTTTTCAACAACCCTCATGATAATCGCTTCACTTTTATGGTAAGGGTCAATACCATAAGGGTGAGGTTTAGATTCAACAGGGCTAACTGCAATCAGCTGTGGCTGTGTTCAGTTAACAGAGTCCAATTATCAATTAACTTTGGTCAGCTGTCTCAGTGAGTAACTAAGGGGACAATTACCTTTTTAGACTGGCAATATGGGTGATTGACAACTTTATTACTAAAATATATTAAGTAGCAATTTAGACCTGGTGTTATATGTTTACTCTAATCTTACATTTTGTCCAAAGATTTGGAACCATTCATTGTGACAAATATAAAATTAAAGGGTATCAGAAAGGGGCATATACTTTTTTAACAACATTTTTAGATATCTAGAAGTAGTTCAAAAAAATCAGTTTAGAAGGACTAGTTTGGCCAATGGAAGGCATGAGATGACGTATGTTTTGTAAGAGGAGTATTTGATGGTGCATCAACTTCCATGGGGGAGGGAGTAGGTTAAGCTTATTAAATATATATTGCACAAAAATTATAACCCAGATATCAAATAACTTAAGCTGACCACTTGTTCAAAGCTCTTTTTACCAGATCGTTTGATTTTACCTAAGCCTTTCATTTAGAAAGGGGAATACATCCTTACCTTGCCTGTCCAAAGCGTTTCATTCTCTGAAATTTGACAGTTTTCATAAAGAAGATCTTACTAATTCACTTACAAATTATTAAAATACTAGTGGTTACCCTTCTCACAAATACAAGGCAAAAAATGGGTCAGAGCAACAAATTGAAATTGGCATAAAAAATCAAAATAAAGCAAAACACAAAACATACTGTACTTAAAAGATAACACTAAATGTATACTAGCTACTGAGAACACAATACTTTTTGTGACACCTACACCTAACCAAATTAACTTCATCAATTAGCAGTGGAATCATTTATCATTGCCTAGCATAAATAACTTGTAGTTAGTTGATAAAAGGTATGACCCATCCTACTCGCTAATGTCCCTCCAACATCTGAAAATCCTCCAATAAATATCTTGCAAAATTTATCTAAGTTAACTTACCCACAATGCAGAAACAAATGTTTGCATAGTTCTGAATAAATTATCCCAGAATGCTTTGTTTAGATGTTTAACATTGGAATGTAACCATACTGTAGACTACCAACACTGTAGTTTAGAAATTCATATTATTTAAAATGCAATAACCGTTCAAAGGAACAATGAAAACAGACTATAAAGATTGGATGATTTATTTATATAAATAATACATACATTTTCAAATATTTAACTGAATTATTTACAATAATATATTATAGAATTATCTGATACTGACTAGAATGAAACTAAAGAAAAACGTTTTCAGTCACTGGTATTGGTTGAGAAAGAGAGCCCATTATAACAAGTTAATAAAAGTTAAATGCAGTCAGTTTTAGGCTGCAGAATTCCACAGACATTTATACGGTTGTCATCATACATCATCTGTAACATCTGTTCAATGTAACAGCAGAAATCAGCAGTTTGTTTTCTAAAGGTTACAGTGTAGCACATTTTGTTTTCAAGTAAGCTCAATAAGACATCTGTGTATGTAATGTAGAATAATATTTCAAAGAAATTAACTTGTAACCACAAGGTCACTGGGTGATATTTTATTATCACTGTGTGATCCTGCAAGCTTTCCTTCATAATGAGTCTACAACAGAAGTTGTTGTACAAAAAATGACTGACTAGGTAATATAATTGCACATAAGCTAAGGGCTATTGTTAATAATATGCACAATAAAATATAAACTCTAATATAAGCAGTACTATATAGTATACAGAGCTGAAATTCTATACTGTTTTCCCATTTTCCAATTCTAGTACTAAGTAGGGGGGTCAATACGGGATGAGGCTCCACTCCATTGTAAGGTACATGTACACAATCACTTACTCACACATGTACAGTATGTGCACACACTGGCATGCATGACAATTTCTTTTAATCTGCTACAGTAGGATAATTTTGTGACCAGTAATGAAGAGTAAATGCAAATGACAATGCATCCCAAGAAAACATCAATGTCAGTCAGTTCATCATAAATTGCCTTGTCCATCTATAATTCTCTGATAAAGCTGTTTAAAATAATACAGACTTTTGATACATTAAAATGATAAAAACAAAAAGCTAATAGAAATAGGAACATTAAGTCTAATTATGTTACAGTTTTAGTTCTAATGGGAGAAATTCGTTGAGAAACAAACAATAGGTTCTGTGACCCTCCAAAGACGAAAACTTAGCAGCCTGAAAAGCCAAACAGTATAAATATCACATGTTCAGCTGTCCATTAAGGTTACCAGAGACCAAAAAAAGCTTTTTAATGTTAAAAGAAAAAAAATGCATTTTTAATGTTATCAAGAAGGAAATTAACAAAATGGGGTGGTGATATAAACATTAATCTGCCAAGTGTGTGTAGCCAACTACATAGCATCAAATGAAACATTATGAAGCAATTCTCTTATTTCACATTATAGGATATTAAGACACATCTTTAAACACATTGTGCATACCAGAAAACATATGTTTGGATATCCTTAATTAAAATATTAAAAGTAATAGTAATATAAATATTTTCTACGGTAAAACAAAAATGGCTTGTAGGAAAATTCTTTCCTGAATTAGAGCTATCACACCATAAAATATTTTAAATGATCTCTGTTATCTGTTTTAGTTAGTGTTATATACAAAGTTACTGCTCAGAAGTAATTTGATTATTTGCAAAAAAAAAAAATATTACAAAAAAATAAATAACAATCACTGTAATATTCTCTTTACTATGTTTCTTTTTCTTTCCATATTTAGGATCAGACAATACAGTGTTTATTCTGCAAAAACAAATAATAATAATAATAATTCATTACATTTATATAGCGTTTTTCTCAGTACTCAAAGCGCTATCCACACAGGGAGGAACCGGGTAGCGAACCCACAATCTTCCAAATGGGAGTTAAGGCAAGGAAATGAATATCTAAATACCTTATTGATCTTCACAAGTTAAATAATTTCATCTGCCTTACTTGCATTATTGTTTATGCTTACAGCATTTTAGATTCAATTAAAAAAAAAAACTGTCAAAAATATCAAAAAAAACAGGCAAGCAAAGATACCTCACAGCAAGAAATAAGATGTACAGCTTCAATGATTGGAAACACTATAGTTCATCTTCCACAAAATCAAAAGCTAATTTGGATGTAACTTTCCAGTTAAGTGCTAAAATACAATAAGTGACTAATGCATATACTGTATTAGTGAAATGTTTAATTTTTTGTTCTCTCCCTCAGGCAGAATTCCTTAGTCTAAAAAGAAAAATGCAGTAATTTTGCCTTGTAGTGTTTCTCACAGTGACAATAAGGGTCATAAATTCAAGTCACTTTTTTAGAATGTTCTTTATTCTGTCTTTGTTACTACATGAACATGTAATGTGTATTAGTTACCTTTTTCCCCCAGTAATTAAGCTAAAAATAGTATAGTAACATTATAAAGCCAAGGGACATTAGCTTACCACATTGCTTCACAAGCAGTAACTGACATGATTGTAACTGGATATAAAAATGCAAGGTGTCTGAACTCCATTTTTCTCTATATCTTGCTTACAGTAACTACATGATTGTAGAAAAAAAAGAATTTAAATAATCTAGTTGCCAGTGCAGGTTGTTTGTTTATAGTGTCTATTCTTCAAAAATGTAATTTTGTTCACGAATATGTAGGAATAAAACACAAAAGTGTTAATATACTGATTGAGCTGATTATATCAGGTTTACATTCTTGATGAAAACTTTCACCATTATCCATTGTCATAAGTACAATTGTTAGAAGCAAGAAAAACAGTTAAAAGTAAGTAATATTTTTGATTTAGATTCTTATTCAGTCATCAGGCATTTTAGCAAAGCAAACAGTGCCCAAACCAACACTGAAATTATATTCGGTATATGTGGAAAACTGCATACCATGTATCTATTTACATTATAAAAATAGCAAAGAGCTACACCATCTGTATCAGTTACACTATTTATATTTTTATTAACAAAAATATTATAACAGATAAAACTTTAAAGCACACATGAAATAACATTTCAGTTTAGTGGGCTAAACTGCAATAGTAATCAGGAACTGAAATGTTTTCCAGAGACACTGTATATTCATTTCTTGATATACCAGAGTTATATGGCGATTAAATCAACATATATGAAGGACAAAACCATATTTGAAGGTAAAAACAGCAAAACTACAAACCAGTAGACATTCTCAGATTCCTTCAATCTGACGCCTGACTTTGTTTTCTGCTCGTCTGTCCAAAGCCCGCTGTCGGATGAGGACAATAAAAGCAAAGATCGTACCCAAAGAAATTACACAGCCTTCAAATTTCCAAAATTTTAGCTCCTCTGCTGACACAGAGCGGCAACTAAAAAAGAAAACAAATATTTTATACTTCAAATAAGCATGCCAAGTTCCATAGTAATATACACAGACCTGAATTTTCTAAATTATAGTGTGCATTTTCTGTGTTACAGATTTATTTTTGCTACAATAAACATTACAATATGTTATGCAACAGGCAGGTATCACATGAGATACAGAAGGTAGCACTACACTAAACCACCAGTAAAACAGAGGTATACAGTATCACTTTGTACAGAATGATGCTAGTGGTTCGTCATGTCATTTGGACAATAAGGGAGCAAGTAAAGTTCTGTCTATCTAAGGGGCATAAATACTGTGCATTCAAAACCATCCAGACATGTTTAAAGCCATCTGCCGATACTAAAACACAGACCAAGGCCAAAAAATTACATGAGATGTTAACATTATATTATTATATCTCCAGTAAAACTTGATTATTCTCTTTAAGATAATCAGGAAAAAAAAAATAAAAGGAAAAAAGTGTAAGGAATGAATAATAATAGTTTCCTGTAACTCTAAATTATTGCTTTGTAAAGGCCAGGAATGCATTTCCTATTACACAATGCATGAAGAACTGATTCCACTCAGTATGATCTTATACATAACACAAAAATAAAACTGTTTAAACATGCTAGAATTTTTAAATTTAAATACTTTAATTTCAGCTGGCTGGACATGAATCACAATTTTAAATCCTCTCTCTATATTTTTTAAAATTATGATATAAATATCCAATGAATCAACAAATGATATAGCCATAAAAATACGTTTCTTGCTCAGAGAACAGTCTAACCATTATAACAAAATTTATTTCACAAACATACCTATCAGCTAGAAAAAAAAATTCAAAACTGATGCAGCTGAGTTGTATGTATTTCTCTTGACTATCTGAACTTGCAGTGGCATTTCAGCACACCTCTCCATTTAAAAATGATATTTTTCATGAACTACAACTCCAGTCATAAAACATTGAAAGCAAAATTTCCTCCATTCTCCCTGATAGGGCAGAATAAGCATTTTCAGAATAGAGCCAAATACACACATCACATTTTATTCTTCTCTTGGTGGCCATACTACTCTGTTCCTTTGAGAAAGTAACAGCACAGGAGAAATCTGTACAACGTTGAGCAAGACAGAATAGAGTAAAGGATGCATATGTCTGCTTCACTATATTAAGGATTCAATTACAATGAATAAACTACAAATTAGTAATGAATATACAGTATCTACACAACATCACAAAATCAAATTAGATCAGATACCCCCTTCACTGTCTATCACTTTCTACTTTCTTGTGGCACCACATGCCACAGTGGGGGTATCTGTGCAAGAGTAAAGGTGTCCCTTTTTGTGCCATCTAAGTGTAAAAAGTGGGCATCTACACTGTTTCACCATTTTTGTTCTTATTTTTTATGTCTTCCTTCTAGATCTCATAAACATGAGTGCAAGTGAGTTTATGCTGCATAAGTTAAGGCTGTACTGCAGGTTATTTTGTTTTTTTTAAATGCATCCCAAATCAAAGAAATTATGTGTTATCCCTTAAAATCTAAACCATTAGTCTAGTGTTTAGGAACATAAAAATATACTGGATAATTAAAAAACATATTTTCCCTTTTCACTGTTATCACCCAACCTCAAACTTTAATGGCATTTTTTTCCAAATACTTGTCTTTTTATCATACAGATAAACTCAGAGATGAATTTCTCTTTTTTGACTTTGTCCTGAAACTTTAAAAATACCCCTGACAATTAAAAGTGTCTCTCAACAATGGTTTTCTTATTCTTCACCTCCAGATCATTCATACTGCATCTATTCTTTGTTCTGTATTAAACAAATTCTCTATAAATAGTTTTTCAACTCCAACAAATAAACATAACAGGGCGGCACGGTGGCGCAGTGGGTAGCGCTGCTGCCTCGCAGTTGGGAGATCTGGGGACCTGGGTTCGCTTCCTGGGTCCTCCCTGCGTGGAGTTTGCATGTTCTCCCTGTGTCTGCGTGGGTTTCCTCCGGGCGCTCCGGTTTCTTCCCACAGTCCAAAGACATGCAGGTTAGGTGGATTGGCGATTCTAAATTGGCCTTAGTGTGTGCTTGGGTGTGTTTGTGTGTGTCCTGCGGTGGGTTGGCACCCTGCCCAGGATTGGTTCCTGCCTTGTGCCCTGTGTTGGCTGGGATTGGCTCCAGCAGACCCCCGTGACCCTGTGTTCGGATTCAGCGGGCTGGCAAATGGATGGATGGATGGGTTTGGGATTTTAATCTAATAAGTTTGTTTTCAATGCTAGACTATTATATTGCACTATTCATCTGTCACCTAAGAATAATAAATTACAAAAATTCCATGCAACAGATTGAATGGAGTACAGAATGGCCCTTTGTATCTACACCATTTCCTTTTTGTTGCGTCTGTTCTCTAATATCAGTATACACATCAGTGAAAACCAAGTCTATTCTCTGTCATTTTGTAACTGAAATTTACCTTAGTAAAAGTGGATATGTTTTAGGTATTTTATGCTGGAAAGCATTACAGGAATCAGCTTGAATTCGGAATCAACTTAATGTTTCAGACAAATTATATTTTATACTCCTAAAAATGCAGTCGTGATGCAACACACATTTATCAGCCAAATTATAGTACACACAATTGCTGAAAGCCTCACTACTTATTTTTGCATGTAATACATTTTAACTTTATTCCGAATGCAGCCATTTATGTTTATATTTTGCAATGTTGTTTGTTATTTAATAGTATAAACAATGGTCTCTATATAATATTCCATCTAACGAACAAGCCAGCCTCTTGAACTTCATAACTTTTTATTTCTCTGTAGTATCCAAATGACACCAACACATCTTTTAACGTATAATTTTCATGAATGATCTGAACTGTTAAGGGCACAAAAAATACAAAACCAATTCTTTTTAGGCATGTATTATTCTAATCGATATTTTTATTAGTACGGTATTATTCCTGCAATGAAAACTGAGAGTCTCATGTCATATCACTACTGTATATCCAGGATTTATACTTTTCAAAACTACACATTCTGCTATTTTCTAAATAGTAAAGGCATAGTCTGTGGTGGGTTGGCACCCTGCCCCGGATTGGTTCCCTGCCTTGTGCCCTGTGTTGGCTGGGTTTGGCTCCAGCGGACCCCCGTGACCCTGTGTTCGGATTCAGCGGGTTGGAAAATGGATGGATGGATGGATAAAGGCATAGTTCATTTTAGCGGAAAAAAAATATTTTACATACAGTCAGTCAGAAAACCAAAAGATTAAAAGTAGTCATTATCTGGAATGCTTTTAAGTTAATTTATCTCACCAAACATCCTGCATAGTTACCTCAAAATACAAATTAGCCTGTATTATCTGTATTACTGCTCCATCTTGTGGTAATAGTCGGTATTATTTAAAACTATGAAAAACACATGCTCTATTGCCCAGAGTTAACATGTTGTATTAAGAAAAACACTCTCTGGTATATACCAATTTTTTTTTTTTCTTTATTTCGTCTTATACGATTTCTCGTATTAGAAATTTATTAGTTTTCGCATACCCCTTGGGGTTAGAGCGCAGGGTCAGCCATTGTACAGCGCCCCTGGAGCAATTACAGGTTAAGGGTCTTGCTCAAGGGCCCAGCAGAGTAGGATCTCTTTTGGCAATGACGGGGATTCGAACCGGCAACCTTCTGGATACCAGCGCAGATCCTTAGCCTCAGAGCCACCACTCCGCCCCTAAAATTTTGTCCAACTGTCCATGTTTGTAGGCTTACATTATGTATTTTATCTGAAAGCTTAATATGTAAATTAATGCAGATTTAATTTTTTACTTTACTAAAAATAAAAAATGTAACATGAAAACATAATACAAGATAATGTTTAGATCACAGCGAGATTCAGCTAATACATACATACATTCTTTTTCTGATTGCAATTTAAAAATCTCACAAATTTCCAGATGACATATTAACACTGGCAAAAGCAAACTTTTCTAAGAGAACCTAAAAATACTTTGTTTTGTAAGCAACAAAAGCTACTAAATCACAGGTAGCTGACTAAGAGAACGTGCACTGTCTATCACCACACATTCAACAGTAAAATAATATTAAGACTTCAGCAGCCTAAAATGAATGTCAGGAAATACAGAAAGTTATTTTTCCCCCATTCAATATACACAGAATTAATGTCGAAGGCACACAAAATACCTACCGGCAAGTAATAACATTTTTAGTTACAAAAAATTAAAAAATTAGTCTAAATCCATAAGGCAAATACAGGCCCACACTGTTTTCTCTTTAACTGTAAGGATAGTAAAATAAAATTTTACAAGAAATTTAATGAAAGTAAAATATTCACACTTACTTTCTGTATTCATCCTGACCCAACTTACAGTTGATTTTTTCAACAAATCCAGAAATTTTGCATTCCAATTCTGTTTTCTAAAAAAATGATTTGGTGAGTTATATATTTTCCACATTAACTAAATATGAATAAATATGAATCATATTAACCAATATTAAATGTAGAAATCATAAATATGAAACAATAGGATACATTATATGAATTGAAACTTATCTAAATTAAAATAAAAAACAATATTAACTAATTTAATTCTTCAATTTCAAAAAATTTATAAGATCTAAGTTTCTATTATAAGCCAGAGCAGCATCAGTAATTAGTAATTAAGTAAAACTAGCAATAACGGTAGCTGCTTTTTCAATATTATACGGTATGTATTGAAAGAGCAGCAGGACTTTTCAGTTGTATTAAGTTAATTTATATTAAATTTTAAATAAAATGCACAATTCCCACAATCCTGTGCTGAAGTTCGCATAAGGGTTTTTTTTTCTTAGTTAAACCACTGGCTATCATTGTGCACAATAAACTAAAAATATCCAGCCAACCATTCAATAACCTTGCTTTATCCAGTAAAAGGTCACAAACAGTCTACCTGTTTTAGCCGCTCACAAGCCCATTGAGTTTGGATTTTCCAGTCAAATAAGAACATCTGTTTGGACTATGTGAGGAAACGTGTGAAAATACAAGGAAGATCGAAAATTTATCACTAAATGCTAGCCATGAGGGGTTCAAATCAAGCTTCATAAGATAGGAGTTAATAATGCTAAGCAATGATCCACCTTGCCACTCATGTGAATATGTACCTTTTGATAATCTGAGCATTCAAAACATTCCTGCTGCACTGTGAACTCTTCTGTCTCCCAACAAGGCCTTGAAAGTTGAGCACTTGCTGTTGCAAGAGAAAAAAAAGTTATACATCTACATGCCATACATACATACATACACATATATATATACATACATACATACATACATGTAAAATGGTTTCAAATGCCTTTAAAGAACAAAATGTAATCTAAAATAAATATTAAACAAGTAAATCTCTCTATTATAATAAAAAGATCCTGGGACGAGACGTGACTTTTTCAGAGAGATACTTTCACTTCCCACGAGACGAGACTTTGTGCCAAGAGGTTTAACAATGCCCGGGGCCGGAAATAAAAGACAAAGAGTAGATGAAAAGTAGAACGTCATAAAGAATTCAAAAATGGTGGCACGATACACATGCAGAGCAGGTTAGAGATAATTAAAGTACTAAAGTCTCGAATGTCTCAAAAAAATGATAGTAAAGATCGCATTTGCGCAAACAAATGGAAATTATTACTCTGTGAAATAACAGAACAGTGAAAAGAGATTGAATATATTGTTTGGATGTTAACTTTAAGTCGGAGACTTGTAGATTGTCTAATTCATGTTGCCATCAGGGAATAGTAGTGTTTCTTCCAAATGAATAGGTGTATCCATGAGAATTAAAAGATTTGTTGCTTGGCGAAAGTGAAATCCACATACTTCAGCGGCAGAGATGTGAAGTGGCTGGTGCGTAGCGCAGGCTGGAGGGATTGGCTAGCAAATCGAGTAGGGGGCGAAGCCCCCTAGTATATTCAAAACAGCAAAACTACTAAATTTTAACAATGTCGGTTTCCCTGGAAATCATTTTTTATTAGTCTGGCCCATTATGATGTAGCTGTTTGTGAAAATATGCTGCGATGGGCTGGCACTCACCCAAGATTGCTTCGTACCTTGCACTCAGCTCCAATAACCATAACCTTAATAAAGCAGTACAAATATTGGGTAAACTGGTACCCAGTTATTTTAACACTTG
Organism: Erpetoichthys calabaricus; assembly: GCF_900747795.2. Taxonomy (NCBI): domain Eukaryota; kingdom Metazoa; phylum Chordata; class Cladistia; order Polypteriformes; family Polypteridae; genus Erpetoichthys; species Erpetoichthys calabaricus. Next base: position 101,761,454 of record NC_041400.2, on the reverse strand, counting down.
GATATTACTCTTAACTTTTCCCACATCAGCTAGTTGGTATTTACAGTACTTGTTTCATGTATTAGTTATAATCTTAATTTCCACTAAAACATATCTACAACTTATATGTAAATTTTTTGATTAAAAACTGCATTTTTACTACAAAATTCTCCCTTAAAGAGCTACAACAGGGGTAAATAAACTTCTAAGCTTTGTTGTATTACAATGTATTTATATTACCTGTATATATGTAATAGTTTTGTCTGTAATGGAATAAATACAAAGTAAAATGTTCATGTGATGTACAGCCGATTTATCTGCTCAACTGACCATTTTTTTCCACATGACTTACATATGATCAATAATATACTGGGTATCAGAAAATTGTATTGATTCCAAAGTGGGTCAAGCTGTGAGAGGCTTCATTGGGGATATAGATTTAATCTGACTGTGAAAACGAGATACTCTGTTTATAAAATGGCTATTAATATTTTTGAAATAGTAATATTTTGTTACTATCAGCTTAAAACCAAAACTAATTTGACTTTCTAAACATGTGTAACACAAAATGTAACCAAATGTAAAAATAGAAAAATAGATTGGATACGCGTACATACAAAAACATCTTAGTAGATCCATCCATCCACCCATCCATCCATTATCCAACCTGCTATATCCTAATTACAGGATCACGAGGGTCTGTTGGAGCTAATCCCAGCCAACACAGGGTGTAAGGCAGGAAACAAACCCCGGGCAGGGCACCAGCCCACTGCAGATCTTAGTAGATGTAGCTGTGAATTCATTTTGGAAAAATTAATAGCATCACACACACACACACCAGGTTAACAGCCCTCCACCTTAATTCAAATACTGTATAGTATTGTCTCAGAACAAAAATAAATTACTGAAATCTTCTCAAGAATCAAGTTGCCTTACAAATGTAAGATAAGGTCAGCCAACAGCTACTCTCAAAACCATGCAGGCTTTTAGCATCAGCCCTACTCAAGCTGTTTGTCACTCCGATATTCCAAACTTTCATAACTTTTAAGAAACATGGGAGGGTGGAAAGAGGAGGCATTACTCGCCGATTGAAAAACAAAAACACTGCACTTTGTCTTATTTTTCAGGTATGCACAATACCAATGTGGTTATTCTGAAGGAAACACAATAGCACTACTTTCTTATACAAATTAGACACAGATGCATGGAAGTGTGATTTCTAGGACATTTGTCATTGCAATGTTTGTGATTTTCTTTAATTTTAATTAAAAAACACCGCCCAGAGGGAACAGGCAAACTTCAAAAAGACAGCCAGGTTTACAAAAATCAAAACTGATTATTTGGAATTTTCAAGCAACAGTACTAACAACTACTCTATCATGAAGTCTTAAAAGTATTATTCTCAACACCAAAAATACTTACTGTATTTGTATTCCCTTTGTTTTGCAGGTGCTCCAATACTGAATCTGAAAAATAAACAGTGATTATAGTATCTTATTACCTAGTGATGAATATACTAATTCAAAACAGCTTGTTCAAAATGTTACAAAACCACAACACATACACTACAGTACATGTCTAGCAAGTCTTATTGATTTTTTGGAATAATCAGATGGTCTGCCAAAACAATTACTACAGTATGAATAGATTACTTTAAAAAGCAAATAAATCTCAACAATGTTACAAAGAGTAATGGTTGCCATGATGCTTAGTAAATGTAGGCAACTCAAAAAGGAATGATTAATATTAACTTGTTGGACTCAATGATATAATACATTAACAAATTTTAAGTCCACACATTCATAGAAACAAGCTTAATTATTCTGGATCAAAGTAATGTCTAGCATCTAATTTTAGATTTCAGGAACGTAGTTTCAAAAGTTGTCAAAAGTCTTAAAATTAACTCTATTAACCTAGAAATTACTTCCTAAATGAATTTTAGGAAGTATTAAATTTTTAAATTTGTGAATTTTCCCTTGGAATTAATAAAGTATCTATCTATCTATCTAAACATCAATAACTGCACGGTAAATGTCACTATTTATAATGAACTTAAGTGACTTGCAAAAGTAGGTTAAATAATGATTTACAAACTTTAAATGATATATTACTAGCTAGAACACCCAATACTTACTCTCTTTCATAAATTCCCACTTTGTATATACTGTAATTTACAGTGTTTTGTGCTATTACATATTTGCTGAACTTTAAAAAAAAATTAATGATTATTAGTTGATAATAGAATATCTAGTAATTGATAAAGTGGTTCGCTTATACAGTAATAATGGCAGTGTCACATGACAGGAGCTGAAATGGAATACCACAACATACAGTAAATTATAGTAATAAAACAAAGGAAAAAAAAGGCCTATTAAAGGTTACAACATTTTCGAAAGACTCTAGGTAAAGGAGGTAATGGACACTGAAACAGGTGAAAAAGTGGCATCATTTATCACATATTTGGAAGCTGAACGTGTCTGTGTCACTTCATCACCTGTCCCAAATTTGCCCCCATTATTTTCACCGTGAATGCACATTAACAAATCTCACAAAAGAGAATGACATAAACATACTGTATTTATGCTAACAAAAGTTGTGAATAATGGAAGGAGTGGTTTAAATTTATTTTCACGTTCCCCCTTAGAAAACAATAGCCTATGATATACAGTTGTGCTTGAAAGTTTGTGAACCCTGTAGAATTTTCTATATTTCTACATAAATATGACCTAAAACATCATCAGATTTTCACTCAAGTCCTAAAAGTAGGTAAAGAGAAACCAGTTAAACAAATGAGACAAAAATATTATACTTGGTCATTTATTTATTGAGGAAAATGATCGAATATTACATATTTGTGGGTGGCAAAAGTATGTGAACCTCTAGGATTAGCAGTTAGTTTGAAAGTGAAATTTGAGTCAGGTGTTTTCAATCAATGGGATGACAATCAGGTGTGAGTGGGCACCCTGTTTTATTTAAAGAACAGGGATCTATCAAAGTCTGCTCTTCACAACACATGTTTGTGGAACTGTATCATGGCACGAACAAAGGAGATTTCTGAGGACCTTAGAAAAAGAGTTGTTGATACTCATCAGGCTGGAAGGGGTTACAAACCCATCTCTAAAGAGTCTGGACTCCACCAATCCACAGTCAGACAGATTGTGTACAAATGGAGGAAATTCAAGACCATTGTTACCCTCCCCAGGAGTGGTCGACCAACAAAGATCACTCCAAGAGCAAGGCGTATAATAGTCGGCGAGGTCACAAAGGACCCCAGGGTAACTTCTAAGCAACTGAAGGCCTCTTTCACATTGGCATGAGTCCACCATCAGGAGAACACTGAACAACAAAAAAAAACAAAACATTGCTGCTCGTCTGCAGTTTGCCATAGATCACGTGGACAAACCAGAAGGCTATTGGAAGAATGTTTTGTGGACGGATGAGACCAAAATAGAACTTTTTGGTTTAAATGAAAAGCATTATGTTTGGAGAAAGGAAAACACTGCATTCCAGCATAAGAACCTTATCCCATCTGTGAAACATGGTGGTGGTGGTAGTATCATGGTTTTGGCCTGTTTTGCTGCATCTGGGCCAGGACGGCTTGCCTTCATTGATGGAACAATGAATTCTTAATTATATCAGAGAATTCTAAAGGAAAATGTCAGGACATCTGTTCATGAACTGAATCTCAAGAGAAGGTGGGTCATGCAGCAAGACAACGACCCTAAGCACACAAGTCGTTCTACCAAAGAATGGTTAAAGAAGAATGAAGTTAATGTTTTGGAATGGCCAGGTCAAAGTCCTGACCTTAATCCAATCGAAATGTTGTGGAAGGACCTGAAGCGAGCAGTTAATGTGAGGAAACCCACCAACAACCCAGAGCTGAAGCTGTTCTGTACGGAGGAATGGACTAAAATTCCTCCAAGCCGGTGTGCAGGAATAATCAACAGTTACCGGAAACGTTCAGTTGCAGTTATTGCTGCAAAGGGGGGTCACACCAGATACTGAAAGCAAAGGTTCACATATTTTTGCCACTCACAAATATGTAATATTCGATCATTTTCCTCAATAAATAAATGACCAAGTATAATATTTTGTCTCATTTGTTTAACTGGTTTCTCTTTATCTACTTTTAGGACTTGAGTGATAATTTGATGATGTTGTAGGTCATATTTATACAGAAATATAGAAAATTCTAAAGGGTTCACACACTTTCAAGCACAACTGTAGCTTATGACACAATAAATGTGATTACTGAATTTCAGTCTCCATGTATCCTGTGAGAATCCACATTTGTTTTTAAAAAAACATGCTGTCAATGTTGAAATTATTTTCTACATTGATCATTGATGATATACAGCTTTTAGCAGTTTTTAAAACATTTTGTCATTCAGATAGTATAAGTCAGAAATATATTTGTCTTCCAATGATGCTAAATGTGGTACAGTGGTCTCCAAACATTCCTTGATATCTTATTTTTCAAGAAGCGTATGGTAATCCAACTCAAATACCCACTTGATGTGAAAATTGTATTTCAAATATTTTAAAAAAATCGAACAAATATACCAATTATAGTTTTTATTTCAAGGTTTTTCTTTAAGAGAGATCATTTTAAACATATTCATACAAATTTCTTCTTTAAAATTTTTCCTTTGCCCACCTTTATACTTTCAAGAACTCAAAGGTATGACTCCAAAGATATAACTGTGTTGACCAACATGTGAATATAATTTTCTTCTACTATACTGTAGTTTGTTTTAAGCTGTAAGACTTAGCAAAACAAAATAATAAAACTTGTCACTTGTAAAGGCAAGCATGAAAACTACTTTAAAAGTCTGCATGTACAGTCTAGTAAAACACAAAAATTAATCCTGAAATGATATATCCGTATGTGCACTTGTGACTCATTACTTAAAATATTTGCAATTCTTTCCATCACTTCTCAAGAACAAGATATGGGAAAATTCAGAGTAGAGCTAAAAAGCACATTCAGGGACTGAAGGGAGTATCCATCCATCCATCCATTTTCCAACCCGCTGAATCCGAACACAGGGTCACGGGGGTCTGCTGGAGCCAATCCCACCCAACACAGGGCAGGAACCAATCCCGGGCAGGGTGCCAACCCACCGCAGGACACACACAAACACACCCACACACCAAGCACACACTAGGGCCAATTTAGAATCGCCAATCCACCTAACCTGCATGTCTTTGGACTGTGGGAGGAAACCGGGAGCGCCCGGAGGAAACCCACTTAGACACGAGGAGAACATGCAAACTCCACGCAGGGAGGACCCGGGAAGCGAACCCAGGTCCCCAGGTCTCCCAACTGCGAGGCAGCAGCGCTACCCACTGTGCCACCGTGCCGCCCCTGAAGGGAGTATATTATTCAAAAAGATTAATAAAGCTAAATGACTTTAGATGAAACAAAACGAGAGATTGAGAATGAACTGGAGGACTACAGTACTAAAGATGAAGGCAAACTTGAAAATATGATTTCCTCAGTTGCATGCTCAAATGTCATCTGGTTTACTATTTTATGTAAATTTTGAAAAATATTTTTCACATAAAATAATAAATATACAGAAGTACCAGGAGACCTTTCAATCCATTATTATAATATGGAAACTATGTTAACAGGAAGTGACAGCACCACTGGGTCCAATTTTGGTTTCTTATAATCTAGTAACAATAGATTTAGACTAGTCCTCTAAATATATTACAAACATGGTCAAGGTGGACTGCAATAAAAATCTTAGACTCTGGAGTTAGAATGAACACATACTGTATAGAAAAAAAAAAAGTCTTACCTAAAATCTGAGCAAATTAAACTCCATCCAATCCACATGAAGGGCAATAACTGGAATGAACCTAACGTCATTATTTCCTATTCTCCAGTCTTTAGTGCTGAGTATGTTTTGGCTGTAAAAAAAAATGTACATAATACATTTACCATAAACCATAAAATATATGTTTAATGATGGCATGGTCGGACTTTTGTATGTGCTAATCTGGACCACAGCACAGGGCCCCTCATGATACAGGGGCCCTGAAATTAATCAAGGTGTATTTAAAAATGTTTGTTGTTTTTTCAGACAAATATTCTTGCAGCTAGACTAGCCATTCCAGATCACTTTAACACTTTACCATTATCCCTGAGTTAACTCATACACCACTAGTCGCACACACAGAGTATATGCATCTCCAGTGAACTGTAGGGAGTGACGGAGGATGGCAGATGGAAGACAGTCAGAAGACCTGAATACAGACTGTAGGAATTTAAAGTATACGATTGAAAAAGTGATCTGTCAAGTTCATTGAGAGCATATAGCAATGATTATTCATAATTGGGCAACTCTGACCCCACTTCAGAATTGTTGAATGTGTGTGGTTTCTGAGCAAAATGTTGTTGTTGACAAATCATATGGTTTGGAGAGATACTTTTGCAAATATACAATACAAACTGTACCTGGTACAATTACTGAGTCGGCAGTATCTCTATTGAGCAACGGGTAAAATTTATTGGTAGTGGACAAAAGTGTCCAGAGTCTTCAAACTGGTGAAAGACTAAACCAGTTGCTTTTTTTCCCCTTTTATTCTTTATATTTTGTATATTTATTTTAATTTTCATATTTTCTTAATTTTTAACCTCAGCTGAAAATACTTGATATTGTTAAAAAAAAACAGATGCCAGAATTATGTCTTTGAATATTTTTTCCTCACTCTCACCTTCTCCATCTCTTTTAAAAAGGATAGATAGATAAAGGTTCGGATACAGTTTGTTTTTAATATTTGGCACATACTGGGCTTTGATGGCTGCCAAGTAAACTCCTAAGCTTTGATATTGCATATTCTGTACCCGCCTGTTACTCATAATCTCTGAAGTTCTTTCTTTGTTTTTGCTGCTGTCAACACACCTATTGCATACTATCATAGTACTTGTTTTTGTGTATTGCCTAATAAAGGTTATAGGCGACTACTATGCTGTGACATCACATGTCTAGTTCCCCTCTCCCCATCCCGAGTTCAGCAAGGTGGGTCCTGAACAACGATTTAAGTCTTAGCTCCCCTTGCCCCCAAGTACACTCTTGAATGTGAGCAAACAGAAAATGCGCAAAAATAAGTTGCGTTCTGAATGACACATGAGCTTCGCGATGTGACAGCACGTGCAGCACTATGGTAACGCTACATTACTTCTGGCAAGACGACACTTCAATATTCCCCGGTTACTGTATTCATTTCACTGCTGGGTAGAGCCAGAGATATTTGTTAAAGTACTAATTTTATTTTCAGTTAACCTTAGACTAAATTTATATACGCGCACATTACAATGTCCAAAATAATGTACACAGATACAAAAATAATAGCTGACGTGATGCAAAAAGTTTCGTAGTTGTGAATTCTACTTGGCTAAACATTTCCAACAGCTACAATGAGACCAAAAAAAAATTCTACAGTGCGATCAAACTTACATCAATGAGGACTTCCTGGCCGATTGTTTCTGCTGTGGTTGCAGTAAGTGATTTTCTCGCACACATTTTCAAAGTAAATTAACATAGTTCTAAAATATCAATTACGTTCCATTGAAGTATTCACATGTTTAAATATAAGCGTTAGCCGTATCACTGCAACGCTTCTCTTTCTATTGATATTACGTCAACGCCTGCCGTTATTGCTGACGTATAAGATGATTGTAATGTTTTAGCAGCCAATCCACATTCAAGAAGAAGGGGCCGTGCCTAACTCGACCAGTCGCGAAGGGAGAGAGGTGGGAACGGCGCTTTCTTTCTTGCGTCAGAGGTCCACCCTTTGATGGGATTGGGTGAGGACAGGCGTGGGGAGGAGTTGAAGCCCGTTCACAACGCGTATCATAGAGTTAAAAGTGTCACATGCGCGGTTTAATTTTGAGATACTGTATTTAAATTTTAAGAGGAGAAATTCAGGTGACCATCCTTCCATTTTCTACCCGCTTACTTAAAGATCAGTAGTAATGGAGAAGAAAAGCAAGGAAAAATTAAACTTATTCATAAGTGCACGCCATTATGTCACATCAGAGACTAGGCAGTGGAGATTGTTGACAGTAGTAAATATCTGGGTAAAATCATAGACTCAAAATTGACTTTTAATAAAAATCGCCATCTGCAAAAAGAGACAGCAGCACCTTTACTATTTAAAGAAACTAAGTATTTTTATTGTGAGTCCTACTATTACATCACTGTTTTGTAAGTCTTGTATTGAGTCTGTCCAGATAACATACCTGTGGAAGCATGAAGATGTTTAGGAGATATGACAGTGGAGTTTTCAACCAGATTGTTTAATGCAGTCTTGGAAAGTGAGAGGATGCCAGTGGACTGGAGAAGTGTACTTTTACTGATTTTTAAGAATAAAGGTAATGTGCAGAGCTGTAGTAACTACAAGGGGATAAAATTGATGAGCCACAGCATGAAGTTATGGAAAGAGTAGTGATGATTAGTGAGCACCAGTATGGTTCAATATCAGGAAAGAGCACCACAGATGTGATGTTTGCTCTGAGGGTGTTGATGGAGAACTGCATTGTGTCTTTGTGTACCTAGAGAAAGTATACAATAGGGTGCCTAAAGAGGAGTTGTGTGTGACCGTGGTGAGATCTGCGGTAGGAGTGACTCATGTGTTCAAAGTGGAGGTGGGATTACATCAGGGATCGGCTCTTAGCCCTTTCTTATTTGCAATGGTGATGGACAGGTTGGCAGACGAGATTAGACAGGAGTCCCCGTGGACTATGATGATTGCTGATGACATTGTGATTTGTAACAAGAGTAGGAAGTAGGTTGAGGAGACGCTGGAGAGGTGGAGATATGCTCTAGAGATGAGAGGAATGAAGGTCAGTAGGAACAAGACCAAATACATGTGTGTGAATGAGAGGGAGGTCAGGGGAATGGTGAGGATGCAGGGAGTAGAGCTGGCAAAGGCGGATGAGTTTAAATACTTGGGATCAACAGTACAGAGTAATGGGGAGTGTGGAAGAGAGGTGAAAAAGAAAGTGCAGGCAGGGTGGAATGGGTGGAGAAGAGTGTCAGGAGTGATTTGTGACAGACAGGTACTGTATCAGCAAGAGTGAAAGGGAAGGTCTAGAGGACGGTAGTGAGACCAGCTATGTTACATGGGTTGGAGACAGTGGCACTGACCAAAAAACAGGAGACAGAGCTAGAGGTGATAGAGATAAAGATGCTTAAGATTTGCACTGGGTGTGACGAGGATGGACAGGATTAGAAATGAGTACATTAGAGGGTCAGCTCAAGTTGGACGGTTGGGAGAAAAAGTCAGAGAGGCAAGATTGTGTTGGTTTGCACATGTACATAGGAGAGATGCTGGGTGCGTTGGGAGAAGGATCTTAAGGATAGAGCTGCTAGGTAAGAGGAAAAGAGGAAAGCCTAAGAGGAGGTTTATGGATGTGGTGAGAGAGGACATGCAGGTGATGGGTGTAACAGAGCAAGATGCAGAGGACAGAAAGATATAGAAAAAGATGATCCGCTGTGACGACCCCTAACAAGAGCAGCCGAAAAAAAAAGTAGAATTGAGTCTGTCTGTGCTTACCTGTATGCACTATTGGCCTGGTTTGGAAATCTTAATGTAAACAAAACAAAACAAAACAAAAAAACTCCAATGAATCAAACAGTAAAATGGAGCAAAAATTAATAAATAACGGGACCTCAAAAGTCAATTCTCACAGACCAGTTTAATAAGCAAGTATTACAGAAAGCAATTCAATTTCAGTTGTTGCCGTCAGGTTACAGGTTCAAATACACTTTCAACTGCTATTAATCTTCCAAATAAGTTCAACTTTGATAAATAGGATGAAGATGGGGTCAGTAGGTCCCAGGAGTATCTTAAGTGGGGCTGTGGCAGCTATTTGAGGCCATCTGGTAAAGCTGTTGAACTGAATAATTCTCCTTTCTTCTTCTTCTTAGTTTTTTTAAGTTCTTTTGTTAGATATCTAATGTAATTTTCTTTAAAGTGAATAGTGACTTCTTATAGTCTGAAACCTGGTAAATATTGGGCAACCTGTTGTATATTTTAATCCTACTCGAGTGGCTTGAGGGAGAGCACTCATTCCTGTCATTCTACTGTTTCTTTATGGTTTATTAATTATTTATCCATTACTGTTTTGTTTCATTGTTTGTCTTCTTATGATTATTTATTTTAGTAGTTTGTTGTATTGGACAAATTTAATTTTGCTGTTGCTAATTAAGCTTTAATAATTTTATTGGGCTTTAAATTGATCAAATATATAGTTTGAATGTTGTATGGGGGTGCTCGAGTAGCCTGGGTAAATCTGGATGTGGTAATTTGGATTTTGCACCCACCCACCTAGCAGTCTGGATTTATGGGTTACGCTAGTAACCCATAACCCATTTTGTGTAGTATTTGAGGTAGTTTTTATTTTTATTTTTCAACATTATTTTCTTCTACTGTTACACGTGTGTGTGTGTGTGTGTTTTTAACTATTTCACTAAACATTCTCAATAACTCAGTTATCCTGTGCTTGTCAGGTGGGGTTTGGATTAAAGTACTGTATTTTAAGTATTTCTGGCTGAACAGACCACTAAGTAAACTGCCAGATGTGTTATAGTTATTAACTGAACTTATTAAACTGTATGATTGTTTAATTGAGCTCAGTAATTACAGTACCAGTGTTAACTATCTTAATTGATTACAACCTGCGTGGGGAGAAAGTTTGGTTTTTAAGTGGTTCCTATACCCCAATAAACTAGGGGTGACATAGTCCTTTTCCAAATTAATGCCCTAATGTTCCACCCTGGAGCTTTCTGATTGGTAGATATATAGTAGTCTTCGATAAATAAATTTAAATCTCAAAATTTGACTTGTCCAGCGGCTGACATTCTTGACACAATACAGAGAGTTCGGCAGTAACAGGGTGCAATCAAGCATTTGATGGAAATTAAAGAATTTATAAAATTTTAAAATATATATTGTTGTTTGCAGGAAACTTATCTTCCTCTCCCTCATTATACTGTACAAATATGCCAAAATAAATGCAGTCATCTGTGTAGTACAAAATCTGCTCGATCAATTTCTTCCTGGGTCAATAAACTGCTGTCAAGTCATGCTGCTAACAAGGGCCGGACTGGGAAGTTTATTCAGGCCAGGAATCCCAAGTCTAACCCAGGCCAATACAACAGTTTTTTTTGTACAGGCACAGGCTAAAAAAAACAATAAACACAACTTTGTGTTCGAATTTTTTTTTTTAATGAGGAGACAGTAGATTCAGCTTTTACACATACATTTCACTCCTTTATATTAGTCTCAAGACAGCCTCTGATAAAGTGTGCAACAAAACTTCATAAATGTAAACACTTCATAAATAAATAAACCATGTAGTTCTATAATATTTATATCAAAACAAATGTGCAAAAAGCACTGAACCACAAAAATTAGTTGTCAGTGGAATCCACAGTGCATAGATTATGCTTGCAATTTCAACAGTGAGTCTGGAATCTACACAGCCGCTGTCAGTGTCTGGGTGGTAATGCTGAATACTCTTCCACAAAGTTTGAAGTGTTGGTCAAAAAAGACCACTTTGAATTTTTTCAATAGACAGAAGACAAAAAATGTCTCAGTGCCACAGAATTCTGTCAAGCATTTTTTAAAGAATGCACTTAGTAAAAAAACTATGAAACATTTTGTGTAGCCTGTTCAGTCACTCTCTCATCATAGCGCTATGGTTTAACTGTCAGAGCACGAGAGATTACCAGGACAGCATTTTTTCACTTAAGAAATATAGGAAAAATTAGACCTCTTATAACTTTGCAAGATGCTGAAAAATTAGTACATGTTTTTGTTTTTAATCAGCTAGATTACTGCAACGCACTCCTCTCAGGACTACCCAAAAAAGACATCAAACGATTGCAACTAGTGCAGAATGCAGCTGCCAGAATCTTAACTTGGAAAAGAAAATCTGAGCACATCTCTCCAGTTTTGATGTCACTTCATTGGTTACCTGTGCCACTTAGAATTGACTTTAAAATACTGATTATGGTTTACAAAGCCTTAAATAATCTCGCTCCATCCCATATTTCAGAATGCCTTTCACCTTACACTCCAAATTGTAACCTTAGACCTTCAAATGAGTGTCTGCTGAAAATTCCAAGAGCTAAACTTAAAAGAAGTGGTGAGGCAGCCTTCTGCTGTTATGCACCTAAAATTTGGAATAGCTTACCAATAGGAATTTGCCAGGCTAATACGGTGGAGCTTTTTAAACAACTGCTAAAAACTCATTATTTTAACATGGCTTTCTCATAGCTTCATTTTAGTTTAACTCTGATATTCTGTATACACATTTAATTATCACTTTTTTCATGGCTTTGAAATCCATGCTAACCACTACTTTCTCTGCTGTTCTCCTTCCAGTTTTCTGTGGTGGCGATCTGTGCCACCACCACCTGATCAAAGCACAGTCTGTATATTGTTGGATTGAAGGCCAGAGGTCCACATGACCATCATTGTCTAATTCTTCCACGTGAAGCCTGAAAACCATGAGGACTGATTGAGATCATGTATGTTAGGTAGAATGCCTAGAGGGGGCTGGGCAGTCTCATGGCCTTGGAACCCCTGCAGATTTTGTTTTTTTCTCCAGCCCTCTGGAGTTTTTTTTTTGTTTGTTTTTTCTGTCCTCCCTGGCCATCGGACTTTACTTTTGTTAATTAGTATTTCCTAATTTTCATATATTTTTTCTTTTTTTCTTTCTTCATCTTGTAAAGCATTTTGAGCTACATCATTTGTATGAAAATGTGCTATACAAATAAATGTTGATGTTACAGACACACTTTAAAATTGTTAAAATAAAATAAAAACAAGACACTTTCATTAACAAACTTATCATGAAATAAAAAACAAGTATATTTTAAAACACAAATCATTCCACTCACATACCTGATTCATTAATAAACAAATAAATATTTCGTGTAGCCTATTCAGTCACTGAGTGAAAAACGAAAAAAAAAACGTTTAAAATGTGACCAAAAACTACACTTCATTAAAATTTAAAAAAAATAAAATAAATACACAGTAACAAATACCAAAACCCATACAACATCCAAATATAATTCAAAGTATATTATAAACTTTTAAACAATCTTCATATATAACTTTAATCACAAAAGCACCAGACGTACGTACCTCTCGTCATAGTGCTCCTGTTTAACTGTCAGAGCGCAAGACGCACGCAAAGTCAAACTTGACTTGAACAAAAACAAGAAACCATCCAACCAGAAACCAGAAAAGAACCCCTCCAACATTAAAATGAAAGGATTTGTGCCCACTACACAGCAATAACTCCTGCTCGTTTCCAGTATAATCTTCTTCTTCTTCTTCTTCTTTTGACTGCTCCCATTAGGGGTCGCCACAGCGGATCATCTTCTTCCATATTTTTCTGTCCTCTGCATCTTGTTCTGTTACACTCATCACCTGCATGTCCTCTCTCACCACATCCATAAACCTTCTCTTAGGCTTTCCTGTTTTCCTCTTGCCTGGCAGCTCTATCTTTAGCATCTTTCTCCCAATATACTCAGCATCTCTCCTCTGCACATGTCCAAACCAACGCAATCTCGCCTCTCTGACTTTGTTTCCTAACTGTCCAACTTGAGCTGACCCTCTAATGTGCTCATTTCTAATCCTGTCCATCCTTGTCACACCCAATGCAAATCTTATCATCTTTAACTCTGCTACAGTACCTCCAGCTGTGTCTCCTGCTTTCTGGTCAGTGCCACCATCTCCAACCCATATAACAAAGCTGGTCTCACTACCATCCTGTAGACCTTCCCTTTCACTCTTGCTGATATCTGTCTGTCACAAATTACTCCTGACACTCTTCTCCACCCATTCCTAACTGCCTGAACTCTCTTTTTCACCTGTCTTCCACAATCCCCATTACTCTGTACTATTGATCCCAAGTATTTAAACTCATCCATTTTCGCCAACTCTACTGCCTGCATCCTCACCATTCCACTGACCTCCCTCTCATTCACACACATGTATTCTGTCTTGTTCCTACTGACCTTCATTCCTCTCATCTCTAGAGCATATCTCCACCTCTCCAGGGTCTCCTCAACCTACTTCTTACTCTTGTTACAGATCACAATGTCATCCACAAACATCATAGTCCACGGGGACTCCTGTCTAATCTCATCTCTCAACCTGTCCATCACCATTGTAAATAAGAAAGGGCTCAGAGCTGATCCCTGATATAATCCCACCTCCACTTTAAACACATGAGTCACTCCTACCGCAAACCTCACCACGGTCACACTTCCCTCGTACATATCCTGTACAACTCTTACATACTTCTCTGCCACTCCCGACTTCCTCATACAATAGCACAACTCCTCTCGAGGCACCCTGTCATATGCTTTCTCCAGGTCCACAAAGACGCAATGCAACTCCTTTTGGCCTTCTCTATACTTCTCCATCAACACCCTCAGAGCAAACATCGCATCTGTGGTGCTCTTTCTTGGCATGAAACCATACTGCTGCTCACTAATCATCACCTCACTTCTTAACCTAGCTTCCATTACTTTTTCCCATTTCTTAATGCTGTGGCTCATCAATTTTATCCCCCTGTAGTTACTACAGTCCTGCACATCCCCCTTATTCTTAAATATCGGCACCAGTACACATCTTCCACTTCTCAGGCATCCTCTCACTTTCCATGATTCCATTAAACAATCTGGTTAAAAACTCCACTGCCATCTCTCCTAAACACCTCCATGCTTCCACAGGTATGTCATCTGGACCAACGGCTTTTCCATTCTTCATCCTCTTCATAGCTGTCCTTACTTCCTCCTTGCTAATCCGTTGCACTTCCTGATTCACTATCTCCACATCAACCAACCTCTTCTCTCTTGTTCTCTTCATTCATCAGCCTCTCAAAGTACTCTTTCCATCTGCTCAACACACTCTCGTCGCTTGTGAGTATGTTTCCATCTTTATCCTTTATTACCCTAACCTTCTGCACATCTTTCCCAGCTCAGTCCCACTGTCTAGCCAATCAGTACAGGTCCTTTTCTCCCTCCTTAGTCTCCAACCTCTCATACAACTCTTCATACTCCTTTTCTTTAGCCTTCGCCACCTCTCTCTTCACCTTGCGCCTTATCTCCTTGTACTCTTGTCTACTTTCTGCATCTCTCTGACTATCCCACTTCTTCTTTGCCATCCTCTTCCTCTGTATACTCTCCTGTACTTCCCCATTCCACCACCAGGTTTCCTTTTCCTCCTTCCACTGTCCAGATGTCACGCCAAGCACCCTTTTTGCTGTCACCCTTACTACATCTGCTATAGTTTCCCAACTGTCTGGTAATTCTTCACTACCACCCAGTGCCTGTCTCACCTTCTCCCTAAACTCAACCTTGCAGTCTTCCTTTGTCAAATTCCACCATTTGATCCTTGGCTCTGCCCTCACTCTCTTCCTCTTCTTGATCTCCAACATCATCCTACAGACTACCATCCTATGCTGCTTAACTACACTTTCCCCGGCCCCCACTTTGCAGTCTTCAATCTCCTTCAGATTGACTCTTCTGCATAGGATGTAATCTACCTGTGTGCATCTTCCTCCACTCTTGTACGCAACCCTATGTTCCTCCCTCTTCTTAAAATACGTATTCACCACAGCCATGTCCATCCTTTTGGCAAAATCCACTATCCTCTGACCTTCTTCATTCCTCTCCTTGACACCATACCTAACCATCACATCCTCGTCTCCACTGTTCCCTTCACCAACATGTCCATTGAAATCTGCTCCAATCACCACTTTCTGTCCCTTGGGTGCACTGTTCATCACTTCATCCAACTCACTCCAAAAATCTTCTTTTTCATCCATTGCACACCCAACCTGTGGGGCATATGCACTAACAATATTCATTATCACACCTCCAATTTCCATCTTCATAATTATTACTCTGTCTGACACTCTTTTTACCTCCAAAACACCCTTGACATACTGCTCCTTCAGAATAACCCCTACTCCGTTTCTCCTCCCATCCACACCATGATAGAACAATTTGAATCCACCTCCGATCCACCTGGCCTTACTCCCCTTCTATTTAGTCTCTTGAACGCACAATATATCAACCTTCCTTCTCTCCATCATATTTGCTAACTCTCTCCCCTTACCAGTCATATTACCAACATTCAAAGTTCCTACCCTCGGTTCCACTCTCTTTACCTTCCTCCACTCCTCCTGCTTCCGGACACGTCTCCCCCCTCTTCTTCTCTTTCTTCTTCTTCTTCTTTGACCAAAAGTAGCCCAATTTCCTCCAGCACCCTCTTGGTTAACAGTACTGGTGGCGATCGTTGTTAACCCCGGGCTCGACCGATCCGGTATGGAAATTTGTATTGTTGTCCGCATATTGATTTGGCAAAATATTACACTGGATGCCCTTCCTGATGTAACCCTCCCCATTTATCCGGGCTTGGGACCGGCATAAAGAAACATACTGGTTTGTGCATCCCCTGTGGCTGGGTTTTTTTTTTCCAGTATAACATTATATTATTTCACCATTAGTTTATTTGACTGGTTGCTCTGAATGCCAGGCCAGGCAGCAGGCCAGCAGGAAAGTTCCAGCTGATTGTAAACATCAGTCAGGCTCTGCTGCTAACGGTGTCATGGCAATATGCCATGTCATATTGACCCGTTGGCTTCTGAAACTTCGCTTCTTGAGTCATTGATTCCATTGATTCATTGATTTATCTCATTGTAAAAGTTTTTTCCCTTCTCCAACGATTGGAAAGTAAGCTTTAGTATAAATCACATTTTTCAGTCACTCAGTACTGGAATATCGTGCATAATGCTGAAACTAACGTTGAGCGGATCTGAAGAGCACATTTAGCCAGATACATTGTTGTAAATTAACATAACCTGTAGGAATCGGAATGTTTGAGGAAAGCCAGAGTACCTTAAAGCAAAACTGAAACGGCTGTGGATGTGCAAACTCCATACAGGTGTTAACTGGTTCAGTGTTTGAACCTGGTTTGTTAGTAGGGTTGGCATGGAGGCGCAGAGGCAAGCACTGCTGCTTCACTACTCAGGTAAAGTGTTTTTTCGTAAATGTCAAACAAGCAAACTGGCCATTCTCAAAGAGAATATTATAGGAAATTCAGTTTCCTCCCTCATCCAAAGATTGTATACATCGATTAGCGTGGCCAATACTTTTAGTCCAATCTTTGCGCCTATGAGTGAATGGAACACTATTACACACTCCAAGAGTCGCAAACTACTTGATGAGTGATTTTAAATCTCAAACTAGGGAGAGTTCAGCAAGTGTCGCTTTCAGCATAAAGCTGCAGGTTGGTATTTTAATCAGGGTTGAATGAAAATGAAAAATGATGTATTTTTAAGAAAAAATTATGTCTCTTCCTTAATTACATTATGCTGCATTTGGGGTAAGTGTATGCATAAAAATCAATCGTAACCTCTGTAAAAGAAAATCCGTTGCTCCAGATCAATAGGATTATATCAGTTTACGATGGTAATAAAATTTTGCAAAGCCTTACATTGACTCACATTCTGACAGTCCAAAGTGGTCGGGGATATCTAAAACGTGCATCGGTGGAATACACAAATTCCAAATTTTGTCCCTGTCACATGTAAATGCCTACCACACAGGGAAAGTAAAATGTGTATTTCTGCAGACAATTTCTTTGTTGCGTAAAAAACAATGCAATATACTGTATGACAGTTTTTGCACTTTGTGTAACACTAGAGATTCTTATCAATGTACATTAAATAAGTGATGTGGCTAAAATAAAACATCACGAAACAAGAAAAAGAACGCCAGAATGGACTGGAGGACCAATGAACCCACCAAACCGGTCGGATCAGTACATCGGCTTTGTGAAGCAGTCCACTCGAGCAGACCGATGATGGCCTGGCTGTGGACTTAACACATGATACTCGTACTGATGCTCTGCAACGCAGTCCTCCAGACAAGTCCAGTGGATTGCTCTGTAAATTCATGTCTGAAATGTGCAGCTATGTAACTCGTCACACCCAGCAGACATCTGGCAAAAGCAATGTCTCTTGGTGAGACTCAAATCCATCACAGAACATGGTAATTGTCCACTGGGTCTGGTAATGCTCCGACATATACTGTTTACCTAGAATCAACTAATTCATTATTAGGTAGGTGCTGACCCATACTGAGTATGCTGTGTAAAACACCTATTTGCACTCTTTTATAGGTGTGCTCTAAGAGGAATATTGTGCTTTTAAAACAACAACTCTTAGGTATAGGAGTCTATTTTATTATTATTATTATTATTTTCTTCTGGGATAATGAAACCCCTTTAAGATCACTTCAAGAATATTCATGGTATTGTAGAGGTTACACGTGATAAAATAATACCGTAAGAGAGGGAGAAAGTAAGCAAATTGTTTATAGTGAGTCTTTAATGACATCTGGGCTATACAAAAAAAAATTGTATTGTATTGTATATAGTATCTTTAATAACATGCGCCATCACAGGGTACATTCCGGAGAAACAGGATCAAAGTAAATGTATTAAATATACAAACCCTGCACTACAAATAAGAATAAAGTTGAAAAAAAGAACACTGTATATGGGGAGATACTAGAGTGCATTTGAAATAAATCTGATAGATTTTTAAAAGGAAGCAACAGAGCAAGTTATACAAATCAAAACTATATATAGTACAAATGAAAGCATGATAAAGTAAGAGAACATATCCATTCTATAACAGTAGCAGCATGCAATATTTGTAGTACCGGGTGCAGTTCTGCCTGCGCGCTCCTGTCGGCGTTAAGAGAAAGCCCGTTTAAAAAGCACGTAGCGATTAATGACCGGGTCGGGAACACTTAGAATACAAAGCATTTAATGCACTACTTTAGTTGCGCTGTTGTTTGAGAAACGCTACAAAATTAAACATCGATTTTAAGATGTAGTTTACGGCGTTCTACTTTAATGACAAAATAAACTACGAAATTAAAGTAGAAATTTCAAGATTAAGGGACCTCCATTTCGCATTCGGCGACATTCTTTTTTTATTACCGCTTTGAACGTTGTCTTTTAACAAAACACTGAACGGAAGGAGCTAGTTATATTAATTTGCATATTCAAATAGGCGTAATTCTGGGAGGAGTCGGGATGGAGGTATTGGCGCCTGCATGTTCGTTGTTTATACTTCATCCATCCATCCATTTTCCAACCCAAAGAATCCAAACACAGTGTCACGGGGGTCTGCTGGAGCCAATCCCAGCCAACACAGGGCACAAAGCAGGAACCAATCCCGGGCAGGGTGCCAACCCACCGCAGGACACACACAAACACCAAGCACACACTAGGGACAATTTAGAATCGCCAATCCACCTAACCAGCATATCTTTCGACAGTGGGAGGAAACCGGAGCGCCCAGAGGAAACCCACGCAGACACGGGGAAAACATGCAAACTCCACGCAGGGAGGACCCGGGAAGCGAACCCAGGTCCCCCAACTGCGAGGCAGCAGCGCTACTCACTGTGCCACCTTGTTTATACTTAAAATCAATAATTAAGAAAAAGTGCATAGAACTTTGCTTATGCACATTTTTATTGTCTGAATTTTTTTGTTTTCGTATACAGTGTTTTAGTGTGAATTCTTTTTTTTTTATTTATTAATTTTTATTGTAATCATTCCATACAAATAGATCAGTTTATAACCAAGACAAATCAAACCCCACCCCTGAGAAGGAGAGCTTAGCCAAAGGAGAATTGCTTAGGGCTTTTTAATAAGGCAACAATAAATAAAAGAAAGGGAGAAATAAATATATAGGTAAATAAGAGATGGAGAAGGGAATTAAATGTGGTAATAGTTATTTCTCTTATTCTAAAATAATATTTTTTAGATCCTGCCAGGTTTTGAAAAAAATTTGTACAGATCCACTAACTGAGAATTTGATTTTTTCCAATTTCAAATAATATAAAACATCGGTTTCCCACTGACTTATCAGAGGAGAGTTAGGATTCTTCCAATTTAACATAATAAGTCCGCGTGCCAAAAGTGTAGTGAATGCAATCACCATTTGCTTGTCCTTCTCCACTTCAAGTTTGTCTGGAAGAACACCGAACATAGCTGTTAATGGATTAGGAGGAACTGTGATACCAAGGCTGTCTGAAAGACACTTAAAAATTTTGGTCCAAAATGATGTTAGTTTGGTGCAGGCCCAGAACATGTGACCCAGTGAGGCAGGAGCTTGGTTGCAGCATTCGCAGGTTGGATCTTGCCCTGGAAACATTTTGGACAGTTTTAAGCGAGACAGATGGGCTTAGTGTGAATTCTACGCAAGGCTTTATACAAGAGGCCCCTGGTCCTTGAGGACACCAGTTAAAATTAAGGGGCAAGTGTAATCAAGACTGACACCAGGAAGCACTTCTTTACCAACAGACTTGAAGCAGACACCTTAACAATGTTTAAAACATATGTGGGGGAATTTAGCCATTTGCCAAACAAGCTTGTTGTACTGAAAGGTCTCTTCGTTTGTCAAACTTCTTATGTTCTTACAGGGCTTAGGAATAATGGACTCAGTATCCCCCTCTCTGCCCCATCTCTGTCTGTCAACCTATCTATGAATCTGTTTAAACTACTTAAAGGATGCAGAATAGCCCATGCTGGCAGCATCAAGCACAATACATGAACTAATCCTGGGCAGGATGCCAGTACACCACAGGGTACTCCTAAGCCATGACTGACCAAATTTGTTTTGGATGTAAAAATAAAGAGTACTTTGACGACAAAAAAAAAAAACCCTTGAGATGTGGACACTGCGCTTCCCTACATTCAGTAATATTTGTACAAATAGTGTTTTTTAAAAAAGTAGAGACATTGTTTCAACTAGATTGCAGATACAATAAATTCTTTTGGCTTTTTTTTTTCTTATTTGATTCTTAACACATACTTGGCAAGTCAGTAATCCATCCTGGATCAGTCATTTATTTTTCACACAGTTAATACACACACTACACACTCCAGAGACAAATTTTCACCTAGCCCTCACTTTGTATATCTTTTGCTACAGTGAAGAGTGTTAATAAAGATGTTTTTTTATTTTTCAAATTGAAATCTTATTGTGGATGGACAGAAAAATAAAACATTGTCTATATCCCTCTATATCCCCGACAGCTCAGTCGATCTAGACTTTGAACATGAAAATGAAGTCAATCGTATTGAACGGAAGCACTCTGATTCTGAATTGGTTAAAAACAATGGTGTCAGATTGAGTATTACATTTCTGATAAAAACCTTGTCAGAGATGCCTTTCTGCTTAAACATGTGGAAAGAAAGAAAATGAGCACCATTAATATTAAGCTGCTCATGTCATCCTAAAACGTATGCATTTTTGGAACCTTTATGAAAAAAGCTAAGTTTGAAAAGATTTAAAATCACCTGGATTCCAGTTTTATTATTGTATACAGTCAATCATAGTGCTTGTCACAAACGGTCCTTTGTAATAAATAATAATAATTCATTTTATTTATAAGGCACTTTACATTTGTAGTAAACCTCAAAGTGCTACATAAAAAAAAATCAAACAAAAACAAAACAAGATAAAAACAAAGATAAATAATAATTAGAGGCAATTTTGTTAATATGCTTTCCTAAATAGAAAAGTTTTAACTGTTTTTTAAAACAGCCCACAATCTGCTGAGCCGTGGAGCAGTAACTGCAATGGCTTGGTCACCCATTGTATGTATTTTGGTCACTGGGGGGCTGAAGGCGAAAGGTATTTGCAAGACGAAGGTTTCTTGTTGTGGATTGTAGTATAAGAAGTTCCTTAAGGTATTGTGGAGCATTTACATGGATACACTGGTGAGTGAGCAAACAAAGTTTGTGTTCAATACGGAGGTGAATAAGGAGCCAATGAAGTGACTGAAGGATTGGTGAAATACAGTATGTTCATATTTCCGCATCCTCATTAGGATCCTTGCAGCACTATTTTGGATTTGTTGGAGCTTTTGAAGGCTCTTGTTGGGGATCCTAATGAGTGGTGCATTACAATAGTCCAGCCTGGAGGAGACAAAGGCATTAACCAGCTTTTCAGCATCACAAAGGCAAAGGCAGGGACTGAGTTTAGTTTGGCTATGTTTCAAAGATGAAAGAATGCAATTTTACAGAGGTGGTGGACATGTGTATCAAATGACAAATGGAAGTCTAATTTGACACCCAAATTAGTAACAGAAGGGGAGAAAGTAATGGTATGGTCAGAAAAAGAAATACAATTTACAGAGGAACGAAGTTGATGGGGGGTACCAATTCAAAGATTTTTAGTTTTGGTGCTGTTCAGCTTAAGAAAGTTCTTGGGCATCCAAGCAAGAGGAAAGAGTTGATGGAGGTGTAAAAGAAGTCGAATCCAGTCTCACATAGAGCTGCGTATCATCGGCATAGCAATAGAATGAAACTCCATGCCTGCGGATGATGTGAACCAGGGGTAGCATATAGATGTTAAAAAGGGTCGGCCCAAGGACTGATCCTTATGGGACCCCACAGGTGACAGTGTGGGTACAAGATTTAGCATCCCCCAGGGCCACATACTCAGCCCTATCTGTAAGATAGGACTCGAACCACTCCAAAGGAATGCCAGAAAGTCCAATTATATAGTGAAGATGATGGAGGAGAACATTATGATCTACCATATCAAATGCAGCTGTGAAATACAGAAGGATAAGGAATGATGGACAGCCCTGGTCAGCGGTCATCAGGAGGTCATTGGAGACTCTGACCAGGACTGTCTCTGTACTGTGAGAAGATTGGAAACCAGATTGAAATTTTTCAAACAGATTGAATTTTTTGAGGTGATCCTGAAGCTGAACCAAAACAACCTTTTCCCAAACCTTAGACAAAAATGGAAGGTTGGAAATTGGACGATAGCTTGCTATCACTTCAGGATCCAAAGAGGATTTTTTTAAATGAGGTCTAATTATTGCAGTTTTCAAGGCCAGTGGGACTAAGCCGCTCTGAAGAGAGTGATTAATGATATCAGCAATAAGAGGGCTTATGTCCGATACATTAGCTTTTACCAGAGAAGTGGGAAAGGGGTCCTCTGGATGATGCCCTCAACTTCTTTTCCTGTAGTACAAAAGAACTGGGAGAGGCAGCCCATTGGCTTTAATATGGAAACATCCAGCGATGGAGGGCTGGAAACAGACAATGAGGAGCGGATGGTGTCTACCTTAGAGGTGTAATATTCAATAACATTTTTACAATGCTCCCCTGTGGAATTATTACAGGCGTAGGTATGAGGATTGAGTAAATGATTTATCACAGAAAAAAGTTGTTTGGAGTTTCCAGGACTGTTGTTAATTAAATTTGAATAGTATTGAGATCTAGCGGTGGTCAGTCCTCTGGAATAGTTTTTTTGGTGTTCTCGATAGGCTAATTTGTGGACCATTAAACTGATTGCAACAAAACGGCGCTCAAGGGCTCACCCAACTGCTTTCTTCTGTCGAAGCTCACTTGTAAACCATGGGGCAGATTTTAGAAAAGAGACCACTCGTGATTTAACTGGGGCATGGATCTCAAGGATGTTCTGGAGCCCATTGTTGTAATAATCAACTAATTCACCGACAGAAGAAAGATGAGGGGCATTAGAAAAGTTCTTAATGTCAGCATTTAAATCAGCTGAATTAATTTTTTTCAGGCTTCTGAAGCGGATACAGCGTTGGTGGTTTAGTGTATAGTAAATATGCGTGTAAATCCATTCAGACAATTTGGTGATCAGAAACACCTAGATCAAATAGTTGGTTGTCAGATATATGGACTGAGTCAGTAATTACTAAATCGAGGGTATGGCCCTTGTTGTGAGTGGGGATGTCGATTTAGACAGTCCAGAAGCTCTAGGAGCTGGGCAGCAGAGTAATTGTCACATTTTCATACCACTTTTTCAATTATGGATAGGTTGGTAAACAAAAATGTCTATGATAAACCCACTTTACAAGCAGAACAAATATTGGGACAGCATAATTTCCCAATGACTAAATTATGAAATACTCTTGAAATGGCAAGGCCTCATATTCTAAACTATCTGTCTGTTCAGTCATGCTCAAGGCATTCCCTTGCAGTGCACAATGCATGTTTCCAATAACAGATATTCTACTTGGCTGGGCTAATTTTTTGGATGGCAATTGTATCTTTCAGATCAAGGAGCATACACCTCCTTTCATTTTCTTAAAGTCCAAATTTCCTAATTCTCGCTAGCCATTTCATTCAAAAACCCTGTCAAGGTTCTTCTCCATCAGCCACTTCTGAAGTTGCTAAATAATACTGCAAATTGCTGGGTGACCATCTTCATTATACTTATTTCCACAAGTCCCATTACCAAACCAATCATGAACCTTGTAATTTCCATCAACAACTGTTCAAAAGTTGGACTGATTGACAACCAACAAAAAACTTCCATTGCAGTTAGCGTTTAGCAAGTACTACACAGATGCTGATGCCACCCTACTTGCCAAATTATTCAGTTAGATTAAATTCTCCTCTATTTTGAATCAAAAGACAAATCAGTTTAAAGCTAAAAATGCACATTGGAGGGAGGAAGCAAAGATGAAGACAAAATATCAGAGTCAACAGGAGAAACAAAAGCTCAGTTCCAACTGAGCATGACTTTGACGGTCCTAGCCCTTGTCCACCAGGTAGTGTGATGTGGCTTCCTCACTTCCACCAATTCCAATAACAGAATAATTCTTCTTTACATTTATATAGTGTTTTTTCATATGTCTCAAAGTGCTTCAGTGAGTGGGGAGCCACTTCAACCACCACTAATGTGTAGCACCCACCTGGATGATGCAACGGCAGCCATTTTTGCACCAGTACGCTCACCACACATTAACTGTTAGGTGGTGAAGTTATGAGAGAGAGAGAGAAAGAGAAAATAAGAGACATGGGATGATAAGGGGGGCCAAAAGGACTAGCCCGTGGTGGGCAATGTAGCCTGGACATCAGGATGCACCATACTCTTTATGAAGGATGCCCAGGAATCTTTTATGATCACAGAGAGTCAGGACCTCGGTTTTTTGTTTCATTTGAAGGACGGCACCATGTTTACAGCACAGTGTCTCCTCAGGACCTCGGTTTTTTGTTTCATTTGAAGGACGGCACCATGTTTACAGCACAGTGTCTCCATCACTGTATTGGTGCACTGGGATCCATATTCAGACCACAGGGTAAGTGTTCCCTACTGGCCTCATCAACACCTTTTCCAGCAGCAACTTAAGCTTTTTCCTAGATGGTCTCCCATCTAAGTACTGACCAGGCCCAAATATGCATAGCTTCAGGTGGATAACCTGTTCTGAAATGCATGTGGTATGGCTGCTGACTAACTTACCAATACATCCAATCATACCTTTCTCTCTCTGAATCCCTGGCATCTCTTTCTTGCTGTTAGAACACCTTTACAAAAACTTGTACCTCAGTTGTTGACTCATTTTAGCTAATTTAAAGATATGGCCTTTAGACCCTATCCTGGCTTCATTGCTGTGGTCAAGGTTAGCAACCCAAAGATATAGTGAAACCAGATCCAAGTACCTCTTGAGCAGTCTTTACAGGGTCAGGCCTCCAAAGATTGCTCCAACCAGCCTTATCTGTATATTGGTAATCTGAAACCTACATATTCATAGTGGGACCCTTTATGCTGCAAACTATTGGACTGCAGTTTTTTGTCTATTTCCTTGGCAGGCCTCCAGTACCATACTTTCATTCTGGTTCCTGGAGTAAATTCATTTCCATTGCACCCACAGTATATTTAGGACTTCCCATGTTGCCACTCCGAAGGGTTTCTTTCTAAACATAGCCCTTACTAAATGATATTGGTACTTCTTGTGCTCTGGTAATCCTTGGTCATTAAAGCTATTCTGTGCACAATAGCATGGTTACATAGAACTTCTGCAGACAAAGATGTGACTTGAACTATGGATTAACAATAAAATCTACAAAGTGGTTTAATACTATGAATCTTACCAGTCTACTGCATGACCCACACAAAAGGACAAGCACACCCACACTCACTTAAGGGCAATCTGGAATTGGCAGTAAACCCAACATGTCTCTCTTTGGGGTTATGGAAGCAAACCCACACAAGCACAGCATATGTAAATTACAAGTAATCACAGAATTTTGAAGCAAGACCTTCTAAACCCTACCTACATCTGTCCCTTCCTGCAGATGAAACACCTAATAGAGATTGGAGGGTTACTGCTTTGCACTGCATCACTCGGTCAATTTGGATCTGAATGAGAATGGAATAAAATCAGGATCAAAATTCCCATTCCAGAATCCATTTCTCCATGCTTTTGATGTGGAACCTGCCAGTGTTGTCTCAGTACGAAGCTTCCAGCATTTCTAAAAATGGCATTGAGAGTGGTCTCAATTCTCAACCAGTTTGACAGAATTGGAATGATTTTAATACTTTGTCCAGCCAAAGAGCTTTCAAACAGAAGTGAGGGGGTACTTATCTATGTACTCTGAGCTAAGAACCAGGAGAGTCTGTTGATTGAGTAAAAAGATTGGAAAGTAGCTGGGAATACATGTGAGCTTTTAGAATCAGAAAGTGCAATTAGGGTAGTTCTGGTGGGGTAAGGGTCAAAGGGCAACTCTGGACAATAAAAAGAGAAAAAAAGAAAATTAATAATGATATGGGAATAACTATCAAGCAAGGGGAATAGCTAAAGTACAGAAGAGAAATGTACTTTTCACTCAACTACCTTGAATAGGACTCAGCATCTTCTTCTCCAGTACTCTTACAAGTCGTTTAAAAAAAAAAAAAAAAAAAAAAAACGGCCAGCTGTGGGCCAACATGGACATCATTTTGGAAATACTTTTCTTGCTGTAACCGTAGATCTACCCCATGAAGCAGCAGCCCTCATTCCACTCCAAGAATGCCAAGCATAGCATCTCATTCAGCACCGTCTTTGGTAGTATCAGAAATTTGGCAAAATCTAGATGTGGCACAAACAGGTCATTTTTGGAGTTGTCTCCATGGACAGAAGGCCATGAAATAGCCCTCTGGTAATGAAAAGAGCCATGAATAGTGATGCAGTTCCTTCTGGAGTTCCCCATCTACCATATGGCCATGATGGATAACAAGGCTTTCATAATTTGCATTAATTAATACACTTTTGCTAGTCCACATTGTCCTTTATAATGATGTGGAAAGCTGGAACCTATCCCAACTGTGCCTTTCAAAGTCTTGGACAGCTTAGTCTAAAATAATTCCCTTTTCATGTGAGCAATAGGTCTGTTGTAGAATTTCTTTCACAGGTGCAGGATGCAGGACATACATATTAGGATGAATACATTTTACAACCTTGCCCATTAAATAGTTTGTTGTATTTTCTGTAGGTTAAAAAAAATAAATGATGTGAGTATTTACCTATCTAGTGTGCACTTATAGTTTTTTTTTACTAATTGAAGTTGGCCTAAGCAGAGTGTACCCTCTGACGGACTAGCATCTGATCCAAGACTTCGAAAGGCACAGCTGGGATATGTTCAAGGTTTCCACATCATCATAAAGGAAAATGTGGACTAGCAAAAGTGTATTAATTCATTAAAATATGGGAGGTTATATCATTTAATTGCTGTATCTTGGGTGGACACTTTTAGATAATGACATCAATATTCAGCTGTTGTACACCTACAGATAAACGGCCAGACAAAAACCATAGGGACCACAAAAGTGACAGCCTTTAAATTAACTAGAAACTTTTATGCAAGCTTTCGATTGATCAGTGTTTTTTAAAAGGAAAGAAATATAATGACTGAAAATGTATTAATCATTAACTGGACAGAATGTATTAGTGTAATATGTGAGATTTTTTTTTTCTTTACATTTGGATCTACCACATTGATTCTAATGTCAAGAATAGCAAAAATCTACAATCATTCTTTATTTTCCTTAGCACCATTCACAGAATACACACCACCACATTGTGCTTTACATACCAGACAATGACACAGTTCAGAATGAATGTTAACTACAAAACCTATCAATTATATGAATTAGTTATTGGCTCAAGTGCACGTACAGAAAAATAACATAGTATAGTAGATGGTGTTTTATTAAAGCAAAGGCCTACAACTCCTCTTGAATATCTACTCCTTTTACTTCTGCAATCCCCATAATACACTCTTGTCTTTAATAGCATGTCTTACACTTGTTGCTGCTCAGGAAGCCTCAGATCCTGTATTAGATAAAGCCATTTAAAAACTTTGATGGCCTTTTCAGTGTTGTCTACCCAAAGTAAACATTGAAGCAGGATGGCAGCATCCTCAGAACACAAGAGTGCCAGTAATATTTAATATCTAATGAGAGTCTTTAAAATGTTTCTCTCGGCAGTCTGGGAATAAGCACTTTTACAGTAAAGTAGCTTGGTTATCCGCAAGTGTATATAAAAAGCAGCTTAATAAAATTACATTTAAAGTCATTTTGTTTTACAATATATTTATTTTGTTTTGTTCAAAGTGGTGCAGAACAATGGTTACATTAATTATATTCCTTAAAAGGTCTTATTAATTTCCATGCAACAATCTAGTATGACTACACATTTATAAAGGTTACATGGAACACACTGTGCATGAAGCAAAGTGAAGCAAGTGTGGAACTCCTGGAAAAGGCCACAACATGAGCTTCTGCAATTGAGTAATGCAGCAAATCTGATAAATAAAATCAACAGACTTTACAAATTACACTCAATTACATAGCAGAGAAAAAGAGGACAAGGAAATCCTTCCAAAATAAATTTTACTTGTTATAATTATATACTTTTCTATATTAGGCATATATAAACAAAGTGAATTAATGTGAGCTAGTAGTTTTCCTCAGAAAAATATACCAACAACATGTATTAGCATGTACCATTGTAAAGTGCTAAAACCATTATCTACTGTAAACTGTTAACAGCTCTGTATTATGATGAGCAACCTGTTATAACAGAGTGGAACTATGTAATGCAAAATTAAAAAAAAAAACCCCTCACAATCATCATCCATATTATTAACCGAGAATGGTAAACCGGATGGCATGGATGCAGGTACACGGCGATGGGACCATGAGACATACTGCGCAGGCGTGTACAGCGCGCGTCTCATAAACCGCACGCGAAGTCGTATCCACCACGAACGAAGGAGTCACGGCCCAAAAACGAAAGAGCTTAACTGACGTGAATGAGAAATGAAGCAACAATGCGCCCATAGCTAACGACTAACGACACAGCCATACAAAAAGAGGATTCTGCGTTGCAGCCCAGATTTAAACAGAAGAGGCTACAGCAGCCCCACAGGTCCATAATGATAGTACGGAAGGCGCAGGCGTCACCGCCATATTGTGAGTGGCACTACTACGGAAGGCGCAGGCGTCACCGCCATATTGTGAGTGGCACTACTGCGGAGTGAAATTAGGAATAATGTGCTGCTTGGGATTGTACAAACCGCTGGACGCTTTACACCGAATTCAAACATAATACAGCTCAACGATACAAACACGAGCCCACCTAGATAAGATCAATGAATGCAGGCGCCTACAACGCGCGTCTGAAACTGCGGAAGCAAAGCAGGCACGGGTTCAAAACGAACGAGCTCGACTGACGGATATAAAAACACAAGCCCAGCTGGATAAAATCAATGAACGCAGGCGCCTACAACGCGCGGCTGAAATGCCGCAAGCAAAGCAGGCACGGCTCCAAGACGAACAAGCTCGACTAATGTATTTCAGGATACCCAACGCCGGAGGTAGGCGAGCGAAGCAAGCAGGGGGCGGAGCCCCCCTTGTTTGTTGATAAGAGCAATCTATGTAAAAAATATTCATATAATCATTTATCTAAGGGATGTATCATTCTTCCGCTAAATTTCATACCTTTGTGTCCTGTAGTTTTCACCAAAGATTTAAAGATGAATGAAAAATAACTTAACAGTTTAATATTTCAAAAACAACATGTACCTGTTTCCTTCATTAGTTGTCTCTAATTATGGCATGGATGCTGCAGAGAATTCCAGCAAAAGCTCAACAGAGGCAGCACAGCTAGTGGATCAGAGAAAGAAATGGTGAGTGGAAAGAGTCTGCTTTGTTGTTGTTTTTTTTAAGGTGAGCAAAGTAAGCAAGCTGTCCCACCAGACAGACAGGAACAAGATGCTGCAGAAAAATGATAAGAACTGCAAAAGTCTTTTTTCCTCTCATGTTTTATTGGAATACTTGTCAAAAGAAATTGCTTTTAAAGAAATGCTCAAATTAGAAACTGAATAACTAACATACAAAACATTCTGCCAGAGAACACAAATAAGTAAAAGTAAAAAAAATATACAGTAATATGCAGAAAAAAAGTATACAATAGTCACATGGCTCCTTGACAAAGGGAATTCTTTAGTTATCTGTACATTTTTTGATATTAAAAATCAAATGTTTTCACCCATTTCATGAACAAATGCAAGTTAACATGTTTAATTGGCCAAATACCAAATTTCTGTTTGCTACATGCATATTCTGCTGCACATTGGTCCTCCACTGTTACAAAATAGTCACTAAATTTAGTCAGTGAACATGACCATTAACATGATGCTAAAAGCATTGACTTTAGTATAAAAATAGATTTTGAACACTGATTCCACTAACACTCTTATAATGCAATAATTTAAAATTGGGAGAGAATATTATCTACCTTGGGAGATAAATATCATAAGGAGAAAGATTTCTTGACCAAAAAAAAAAAAAAGTGTGCAGTATATTGTGCAATGACTACAGATTGGCTACTACAATGGTGCCATTGCTAAACATTGACCATTTAGCAGACTAGGGTTCGCATCCCGGGTCCTTCCTACGTGAAGTTTGCATATTCTCCTTGTGTCTGTGTGGGCTTCCTCTGGGTTCTCCAGTTTCCCCTCACTGTCTAAAGACATGTTGGCTAGGTAAATTGGCAACGTTAAACTTACCCTGGTGTGTGTTTGTTGTGTGTGTTCACGGGCTGGTGTCCTGTCTGGGGTTGTTCCTTCCTTGCGACATATGCTTACTCGGTTAGGCTCCTGCACCACCCGGTCAGGGTTAAGTGGGTCAGAAAATGACATGACATTTTCCCCTTTGGTGGCAACGGCTGGCTATATTATAATATATTATAAAGATAAGAACCATCTTATTTAAAATAGTAAAAATGTGATATGTATGAGTGTGTAGTATCTTGCTTTTAGGAGATCGACTACAGGGTAAACACTCCCCCTTTATTAATTTTCTCAGGTCTTTTAGACACTCTGATTTATGCTCATGGCCATACTACCATCTGTCTGAATGAATTTTCTTCTCATCTCTGTCCCTCACTGACCATCCTCCACACACCTCCTTCACCCGACTATTACAGAGGGCTGCTACCCTGCAAGTCTAATTTTGCAAAATGACTGGTCATTGCTGCTTGTCCCAATAACAATAAAACAATAGGTACTGTCTAACACTAGCCTTTTCACTATCATAGATTTATGCTGTCCAACTCTTGCTGGAAAGTGACTTAATTCATTAACTATTTCTCTTTGGCATTCCCTTTCAGAGTCTGTCTATGAGGGTTCACTGGTCATGCAGATTGTAAAATTAGAATGTCGCATGAAAAACAAACTCTTCTCTGCAGTACTTTGGATCTTCCATTCTATATTTCTTTAATATCTGACTATATTAGCAAATGCTTATATTTTTTGCTCTAATTTTTCTTGTATTTTAAATATTGTGTAATCTTTTTTGATAAGCACAGTATTTTTGTCTGCTTCGTAAAGTACCTAGAACTGGTGCTCTAATACTCAAACACTTTTATCAAATTAAAAAAAGACCCAATTTATTTCTGACAGTTTGCAGTACTTCTAATTCTATCACTACGACTTTACATACACTGTTACAAGTGTGTTTTGTTTAAGCAGGCTATACACTATTTTCCCTCCAATCTCTACATTTTTTCTGTACAATATTTAGGCAAAAAAATATATTTATTTGTTTGGTATTAAGCATGACTTCAAAACTTCAGTGATAACAATTAGAGGCAAAGCAAGTTAATGGTCATCTCCTTCAAATATTTACTTATTCATAGGATGGTGCAGTAAGGACGTGGTTATGTTCATCTTCAAAGCAGGAATCATGCATAAAAATAAAGTTTAAAACTTTTACAATTCAACTTATTATTTTGGTAATTGCCGATTTAGAACATTAAATAAACCACTAACTGACAATATTTTCAGATTCGCTTCATATATCAGACATAGGTTCAGATTAAAAAGAAAACCAATAAGACATGTAAGGTTATCCAACATTTGTACTTTAACTTTTCTGCAATGAGGGGAGTCTGACTAAATACTACCCACCTATGAAGTGAAATCTTTCACTTATACCATTCAACACATCGGGATGAGCCTCTAGCACCATGCGGACAATGAAAGCCATCTCTGACTACATTAAAATGCATCCAACAAAGACGACACACATGGACAACTTGGTACATGATGCAAGGTAAACCTATCATAAGGACAAAGTAAAGTCACTGTGAAAGAATTTAACAATAATATCAATTGTAATACTAGAGAAAACAAGCAAGCAAAAAGGCAAAAACAGGAGAATAAGCTGGTACAATGCTTAAATTTGAGCAATGGCAGACACGAAAAAACAAACACAAGTCAGGAGGTGAAAATATATGACAGATAAAGCGTTGCTAAGCAGAAAAAAACTTCACTAAAAAGAAATGAGATCTGTCAGCAGAAAAAGATTGTGAAAACAGATTATGGAACAATATCTAATTTCCTGGCACAGATAATTCCTGCAGCATGCCTGTTGAAACCATTCAAAGTCAATTCTTAGTTACAAAGATGACACATTAATTCTTTGGTGATATAACCAATTGTGAGACAGTCTATATTTATGGCTTCATTAATACTTATCAAAGCCCAATATAATGTATTAATTCAAAATGTATGAATGGTCACTTGTACAATGATGTATGGTCTCTGGTATCTTAAAAGTCATTCTGCAAAGCCTATTCTCCAGTATCTTAAAAGTTATACTGGAAAGTCTATCTTTTGCGATATTCTTTCCTAAGCTAATTAGGGATTAGAAAATAGGATACAGTGGGTTGGATAATGGATGGATGGAAAATAGAAATTATGCCAGATTGGCTGATATAGCATTAAGCTTTTCAAAATACCACACCCACTCAAGCTTTAAGTTAGACAAGAAAGAAGATCTTGTATAACTGCCAGTGTTGTGATAATTAAGTTCTTACTTTCAGTCTCTTTATGTAACAATAGTGAGAATGACTTTTAATGACAGAAGTGATTAAAGCTCAAATAAGAAAGCACAGTTTATAAGAATCATTGCATATCTCTTCTATTGATCACAGAACTTAGGAATCTAGAGTAGTGAGAACCATTTGGTGGATTTAACACTCCAGGAATCACAACATCCTGTGTTTTCATCAGCACAGCTGCTCTAGGCTCTGAATGGCACAGCCTCTCTCGATGCTCCCAAAACAAGCTGGCATCATGTGGTCCATGAGGAATTTCAGCAAGAGCAGCATTCTAACAACAAAAACATTCAAGAAAAGAAACACATACATCAAAATAGCCTTAAACATTGTTCCACCTATTCTGTGAACTACCTAAGAATTACTCTCAGCTTAACACTTGTTGCACATTTTATTAAGAGAATAAATTTAAAAACTACATTATCTTTTCTTGAATAATTTTCTGAATTGAAAAATCCAATTCAAGAGATCCCAATTTATGCACATTAATTTTAGTATATATGATAGGCAACAGAGGTGGTGGCAATGTGAGCAGCACACCAAAGTAAATACTTTACTTGATGGGATGCTTTCACACTGTGGTTTAAATGTTCCCATATAATTTCACTCTAACATACCGTATTGTAAGTATATTCTGTTTTATAGCTTTGTTTAGGACTTGAATTGCTTGTTGTAGAGTAATGCTCAGGCATCACAGGACAATGACCTGGAAAAAGTGGTCTAAAATCTAATGCGTCGGATGGTTTTAAGTATATTCTGTGAGACTGATGGTTATAAATTCGGTAATGCATATACAGTATTCTCAGTCTTCATATTTAATCCCTGGCTCAGACACTGTTCTTCCTATTTCATAGCCATGCCATAGTTTGGTTTTCCTCATATATCTCAAAGGAATTCATTTTAGTTTAATTGTTAATAGTAAATTGGCACAGCAAGAATGAGTGTGATTATGTGTGTGTTCAGGCATGACAGGCTGATGCTATTGGGATAGGTTCAAGTGCTTTTTGACCCTGGGTTGGACTAAGCAAGTCAAGAAAAAGGGCAAACAGACAGTTGGATATTCAAATCATAGACTAGTATTGAGAGCCTTTATGTAAAATATGCTAAATCACTGGAAGGAGCTAAAAGGAATACTCCACCCAAACATGTATTTATTAATATATTACTTGCCCCATGAAGTTTGTACTGATGACTGAGAACACTTTTTTAATCTTGTGTTTTCATGCAGAACAGAGATAAAGTTTTTGATAGAACAGGACTCCAAGTGATATCAACAGTGCAAAGTACACTAAGAGATGTATAAAACAAAATATTAAAAAAGGTGAGTGAAACATTATCGGGAATAGAATATGTGTCATACATGTGCATATCTAAGATTCATAAACAAGCAGAAGGTCAAATCAGCTGTGTAGCTTCACTGGCTGCCACCAAATAATCCCAAAGATGAATTGTTGATAGGATTTTGAATGTAACAACAGAAAGCAGGGTATAAAATTCAAATGCTTGTTTGCATCTAAGCTCATTCCATTTTCAGTGCATGACAGCGTTTTTCAAATGTGGTTTATTTGACAATATTTAACTGAAAGTACATACGTTTGACATGAGTAATGAGATTTTTTAGATATTGCTTGCTGTTGTCATCATAGACATGCAAGTCATCACAGACACCTATTCTATCACAAACTTTGTTACCTCTGTTCTGCATGAAAGAATTAGATCAAAACATTTTCTTGGTGATTACTACAAAATACAAAGAGTAAGTAACATATAAAAAATATCCAACTTTTGAGTGAATTATTCCTTTAAAATGCAGTTCCCCTAAAATGCAGTGGGACATTAGTTTCATTACTTTAAGTTACATATTTATTGGAGAAAGCCAATTCTACAGGAGACCTAATGCGTTATATAAAATTCTATGCATTCACATATTAGTTATACATATATTTTTTGCTATTAATACACCAATTTTCATTTTTCACTAGCATATATTCAGAGCACTAAATTCATAGATATTAAGAATGAAGAAAAACAAAATGATCACCTACTTTTAGGATTGATTTTCGATTTTTCATGTCTTTTTTCCATGGCATTATATAGCGTTTTGGTATCACAGGAAGACTTGCTGAGAAAACTGGAAGATGAACATGGACTAGCCTGTTTGGAAAAATTGACAGTAACATTTAATTTGATAGTGATTACTACTGATTTTGTATACACTGAACTAATATAACATTTGAAAGGAACAAACACATTGAGTCTCAAACCTTCAAACCAACACATAGGCTGCTGCATCATAAGAAAAGCAGTATATAATATTTTTGATGAAAATATGCCAGTCAGCCCAATGTAGCTTGGCAATTCCAATTCCTCTATCATTTTCAAAACTGAATCTGAATTAGAAGGCCCCATAATACTATTATCTAAACAAAACTACTTGTTAACCATATATTTTTATCTTTGTGTGATGAAACACTTTAAAACAATTTTTACCCTTAACTGGAATTTTGCTTCCCTATTTTTATTAAACTCATTTAAAGATTCAGCAGTATTGAAATATCTGTAGACACTTTTAGGGTCTTCCAGTAATAGTGTTTTAACAGAGACTAGAACTGCTCATAGTATTCCTCAGGAGAGGGAATTCTACAGCTTCAGTCCGTCTCATATGATATACTTTCAAGTTTCAAGTCCCCAACATCTAATTGTATCTTTTCATAGATAGATAGATAGATAGATAGATAGATAGATACTTTATTAATCCCAAGGGGAAATTCACTTGAAGTGAAAGTGATACCTTTTTCAAACTTCCTTTGAACATTTCAAATTTTCTTTATAATTGTTGATCTTATGAGTGCATAAGACCAAAGTTTACTTCTGGATTTGTGTTATCTGTTAGACAGCTGTCTTTTTTCTTATATTATTTCTTGCCTAGCTCCTTACCCATCCATTAAAGTCTTATTAAATTTCCCATTGCTTCTAAACCTTGGTAACTCCGCCATTTGGAAAAATGCCAGTCCCAAGCCCGGATAAAGGAGGAGGGTTGGGCGCTGGGCTAGCAACCCGGCTCCGTAAAAAAGCTATTGCTACGGAAACAACAAGCAGAAACCAAAGAAATCAAGAATCTCAGCCGGGACGCTCCGATTCTGCATGGATGACGACGATGGAGAAAAGCCGGCAGGCTGTCCAGAGTCCGATGAGAAGAGGAATCGTCTCAGAATCATCAACGACCAAACTCGCAACGTGGAATGTTCGGACGTTGTACCAATGCGGCAAATTGGGACAACTGCTTCACGAGTTCGACAACTATGGTCTGTACATTTTGGGCATAAGTGAGATGCGATGCGATGGACAGGAAGTGGACCATCCTATACTCCGGCCATATTGAGCAGCATGTGGCTGGCGTTGGGCTCGTCCTGAACCAGCTGGCTGCACAAGCCTTGCTGGGATGGAAGCCAGTCAATGAACGAATCATCACCGCTCGGTTCCAATCACGGCACTCGAAGACAACCATGGTCCAAGTATATGCACCAATCGAGGATGCGAGTGAGGACGAGAAGGACGCTTTCTACGAACAACTGCACGACACACTCAATGGCATTCCAAAGCACGACGTCCTTATTCTGATGGGAGAACCCAACGCCCAAATTAGCAATGATCGGCGAGGATGGGAACATGCGATCGGTCTGCATGGATCGGCGGTGGACACCAACGACAACATAGATCGCCTGTTTTCCCTTTGCAGCCTCCTCAATATCACCGTCGGGAACACATATTTTGCCCACAAGACCATTCACAAGAAGACTTGGCGCTCACCTGACAGAAACAACAGCAACGAAATCGATTATATCTGCATCGGGAAAAGGTGGAGATCATCACTCCGGGATGTGAGGGTCTATCATGGCGCCGATATTGGATCAGACCACCATCTCCTAGTGGCCTCGGTTCGGCTTAAATTGAAGAAGACACCGGCACAGAAACCCGCCCGACCATTCGCCATTGAGTTCATAGATCAAACTTCTAGCAACCTCTTCCAACTGGAATTGAGGAACCGATTCCAGTTGCTGCAAAACGATGTAGGCACCGACATCGAAGGCCAATGGACACAGATTAGGGACGTCATAATTGAAACTGCTGAGGATGTCACTGGACACAGACAAGGGACGCAACGCAAATGCTGGATCTGGGACCACACGTGGACGTTGATCGATGAGAGAAGACAGGCGACGCACCACTGTGACCAAGCGAAGACCGCCAGTGAGAAAGAAGCGACCGCCGTCAGATATCAAGATCTCGATCATCAAGTCAAGCGGGCCTGTTGAGCAGACAAGAAAGCGTGGATGGAGAAGAAGAGTGCCGAAGCCCAGGAGGCCGCCGACAGAAACAACGCAAAGACGCTCTACCACATTGTACGAGAATTGTCTGGTGCCAAGAGCAACGCCAACGTGCCTATTAAGAGCAAGAACGGCGATATCCTCCTCAGCAAGGAAGATCAGAACGCCCGTTGGATAGAGCATTTCCGCGAGACCCTCAACCAGCCAGCTCCGGACTCAACCCACGATTTCGATATAATCGTTCCTTCTGATCCTCTGGAGGTGAGTGTGGATGGAATCACAACGGAGGAAGTAAAGAAGGCGATTCGAAGTCTTAAGAACAATAAGGCCCCAGGGTTAGAAAGGATCTCCGCAGAAATGCTGAAGCATGGTGGAGACGAGATGATCCGACGATTGACCCGACTGCTAGATAGCGTCTGGCGGGAAGAACGGGTCCCGTTGGACTGGAAACGAGGCTCCATTGTGAAGCTGCCAAAAAAAAGGGGCCCTCTATGACTGTAACAACTGGAGAGGAATCACATTACTGTCGGTACCTGGAAAAGTGCTTGGCATCATTCTGCTAAACCAACTCCGTCGTGCTATAGACCAAATGCTGCGAGAAGAACAAGCGGGGTTCAGACAAAGACGATCGTATAGTGAACAGATATTTTCGCTCAGGAACATTATCGAGCAATGCACCGAATTCCAAAAACCACTCCTGATAAATTTCATCGACTTCAAAAAAGCCTTTGACAGTATCCACTGTAAATCGTTGTGGTGCATAGTCGCACTCTATGGCATACCCCAGCGCTTCATCCCCATCTTCAAGAATCTGTATCAAGGCTCAAGCTGTTGTGTGAAGACCGAAGAGGGCCACACGGATTTCTTTGATATCGAGATGGGTGTCCGCCAAGGTTGCGCCCTATCGCCTTTTCCTCCTTGCGATCAACTTTGTCACCAAACGCACGATGGACAACGCGGGTTTTGGTATCAGCTGGAAAGACCAAGCTCGCCTCACCAACCTGGATTTCGCGGACGATGTAGTGCTACTAGCCTCGACCAAACCCTCCCTTCAACGAATGACCATCTCACTGAGTGAAGAGGCTTCGAAGGTGGGTCTTCGCATCAGCACTGAAAAATCGAAGATCATGACCATCAACCGAAGGACCAACGGAGGAATCAAGATCGAGAATAAACTGGCAGATTAGGTCGACCAGTTTACATACCTTGGGAGCGTCATGGCCAAGGACGGTGGGACGGACGTGGACGTCAGCTACAGAATTGGCAAAGCCTCAGTAGTCTTCCAACGCCTCCTCCACCAAATTTGGGCATTGGCATCAGTCAGCACGCCCATCAAGATATGCCTCTTCAACACCATTGTTATTCCGACAGCCATCTATGCTAGTGAGACGTGGAAACATACGAAGCGGGTCGCTGGAAAGCTGAACACATTCCAACAACGCTGCCTGAGAAAAATTCTTCGAATCTCCTATCGTGACCGCATCACAAACGAAGTTCTAAGAAGAGCAAACACTCGCCGACTGGAAGCGATTGTCGCCAAGCACCGAATGCGTCTTGCAGGGCATGTTCTCTGCCTACCAGAAAATCGGCACCCGAAGATCGCGATGTACTGGGTTCCCCCATGGGGGGAAAAAGGAATGTTGGACGACCAAAGATCACCTGGAGAAGAACCCTGCATGAAGACCTCAAGAACATCGACATCAGTTGGCAAAATATGAATGCTATTGCTGAGGATTAACCTCGTTGGTGGACGCTTGTTGCCCGATGTGCGGAAATGCACGGGAGGAACTAAGTCTAAGTAAGTCTAAACCTTGGTAGTATAATTGACTTGTACTGAATAAAGTATAAATTCAAACCAATTCCACTGCTTCAAGTCATTATTATACCTGGATGCTTATGCCATTTTTTTAAAATTTTGCTGCATCTCATAAAAATTTACCTTACTAAATTTAAATTACAAAAACACGGTGAAATGTATTCAGTTCTCCATGGACCTCTTCTATGTATCCTTAATCTGATAATCATCAATCACAATGTTCCTTCAACATTTTTCAAGCAATTCACTCTTCCTACATTGTCTTTCTTGTGTCATCTGCTTCTCATCCATGAACACATTTCTCATTACATCCCCAGTTTTGCAGGTCACCTGCAATCTAACGAGTATTTCCTTCAAGCAACTGTTTTACTAGCATTTCCCTTTACTTCCTTATGTTTTCACCTGCCACTGCTTACAATTGCCATCACTACCTCTACATTACACCACCATATTTTCTTATGTGGTCCCTTTGTCCAACCACAGACTTCTTCTGTTGTTTTCGAGCAAACATTCTTCATTGCTTCCCACTTGCTACTCAACAATTAATATTTTTGAAAGTTCATTAGCTCTTTTTCTAAAATTTAAGCACATTTATTTTCCATACTCTCCTTCAACTTCAGTCCTTGAGCCTCGGTACATGCGTTCTAATTACTCTTCTTCATATATATGACAAAAAAAATTCCTATGACCTTTGTTTGTAGAAAGTTAGAGGGGTGAAAAATGCCAGTGGAGTAAGTGTAAATTTGGATATTAGCAATGAAATAGTTCTGGAGGAAGTAGAGAAGTTTCACTACTTTGGTGATCTGCTGAGTGCAAACAAGGTTGCAAGATCAGCAGTGATGGTGAGGGTGAAAGGTGCCTAGAAGAAATTCTGGGAACTCTATCCCATTTTGACTTCTAAAGAAGCTTCTCGGACTTTGAAGGGAAAATTTGCCAAAGCTTTGTGTGTAGTATGCTCAATAGGAGCAAGATGAGGCTGATAATGGTGGAACATAAGGCAAAGTTGGAAAGACCAAAAATGAGAATAATTAGATGGGATATGTGGAGTGTAACAGAATGAAAAAAGGTGAATACTGAGTTAAGAAAAGATTGGGTGTAATGGTGAGAGGTGCTGTGCTGAGGAGAAACAGGCCAAGGTGGTCTAAGCATGTGAAGAAACACACCAAGATGAGGGTGGAGGAGAAAGAAGATGTGGTTGGAGATGGTGTAAAATTATATGAAAAATGTCTCACCCATTGGATGTCAATGGTATCATAAATATTGGGGTGTTTAAAAAAAATAAATCACACAATACACTATAACAATAACAATTAAATTTGGCTAGATTTAATAGCAGACCTTTGACAATACTTAGTGGTCGAGTTCAGCGATTGGTCATTAGTATGCAAAGATTCAAAAGCAAAGGACAGCAGTAATGCTTTTATAAAACAAAACATTTCAAACATCTGAGAACCTAGCCTATGACAGGCAATGGTGTGAAAGTTTTGAATTCTTGATGCAAGACACTGCATACTACTTTGGAGTTTTTTTTTCCTTGAATTACTCAAATGAAATATGTATGCCATTTGGAAGAACAACAACACTAATGTAAATTCTTTGTTTGAACCTTTTTATCTGCAGTATGTAACTTTTATCACGGAACAACAACAACATTTATTTATATAGCACATTTTCATACAAAAAGTAGCTCAAAGTGCTTTACATAATGAAGAAAAGAAAAATAAAAGACAAAATAAGAAATTAAAATAATACAACATTAGTTAATATAGAAAAGGAGTAAGGTCCGATGGCCAGGGTGGACATAAAAAACAAAAAAACTCCAGAAAGCTGGAGAAAAAAATAAAATCTGTAGGGGTTCCAGGCTACGAGACCGCCCAGTCCCCTCTGGGCATTCTACCTAACATAAATGAAACAGTCCTCTTTGTAGTTAGGGTTCTCAGGGAGTCACTTGATGCTGATGCAACAACCCAACAATAACAATTGCAATAATAATAACCTAACTGGAGTGGTCTAGAAGCCTCAGGTGCAGCAAAATAAAACGAAACAACACAACAACAACTCTAGGCTTACTCACTAATTAAGACTACTTTATTTCAAAGGTATTAATATAAGCATCCCCCAAATAAATTTACTTTAAAACTTTGAAATTTGCAGAGAGACAAAAATAGGGGGACAACAAACACAAAAAGCGTGACGTCCTGCATAACTGAATATGAAGCTGGCCGCACAAAAGAAAAAAAAATGACAAAGCATTGTAAAGAAAATTCTTCTGAACACAAATATTGGCGTGTAAATTAATGGTATAGTTTTGCTTACTACAGGTAATCCAGTTTGACTAAGAAACTACTGAGATAGAAGCTCAGGAAACAGGGTTCAAGTTTCAGGCCACATCAATGAGAACCCTTCACTTCGGTTATATTTACTAGGAGTCACCCGTCCCCCAACATCAACCCCAAACCCCACCCCAAAAGTACTCCATGCAGGCTCAAAACCATCCTGTCGGTGATGGGCTGACAGTCCTTCCTGGGTTGGTTCCTGCCTCTTCCAGTTCAAAAACACTATGACGAATAACGTAATAGGTTTAAAAAAAGGACAATTGTTTTCCAAAGTTCGGAATCTGCCTGAATAGAATGTCCTTCTTGGTAAAAGGTGCGCTCACTGACTCGAGTTTTCGACTGGGGGACGCTTGGCGAATTGGCTCTGCATATAACACAGACGATATGCCCACAACACTAAAAGAGTTTGCATAATTTTTAACAAGCAAAAAATGTATTTTCATTTCCATAGAAGAATACGAGCCTTCAAGAAGATAAAAACACTCAATTCTGAACAGAACAGAATGTCCTTTAGGGAAACGCTTCTCGCAAGATACATTAAGTACCAGTGCTAAGTCACAAATAGCTTATAATATGCTGCAGAGAAAAAGCGGAAATAAAAACACACTTGAAATTTGTGGGGGCTAAAATTTTGGAGCACTTACCCTTTTATGTCAGTGTTGGTTGCTATGCTGTCCATCTTTGTTGACAGTAGAACAGAGACTGGCAACCTCTCGACTACAGCTGTAGCAGTGCAATCCGAGCGCTAGTTGACCAAAGCCCAGGCACCACCCACTTCCGCCGCTGCACACGATTTCAAAATGACTAGGTGCCGCTAATCGATTTCTAACGAGATTCGCTTGCTTTCTGAAAGATAATGAAAACCAGTTTATATCATCTCATCATGTGACCTGCTTTTTCATGTTCGGACTTGGGCGCAATTAACTTCTACTTTAAGGCACATCGGGGCTTATCCCTCCCTCTCAGAGGTAAGAGAACGGACGCATATAGAGCACCTGGGCATGAAGCAGCTAGAGGGTTTTAGTGTCAAAACAGAAATTAAATCTTATCCCCCCCAATTTTCTTACAGTTTGAGCTCACAGTCGGCGATTTGATTTTGTATGGAAAAGTTCACGCATTTAACTACTGTATACAGAGAACTGCTTTGTTTCACAGAATTCCATAGCTTATTATTTCTTTGTCATTTAAAGACTCGATGTTTATACGTATATATGTTTTTTAACACAGGCGAGTAACTTAGACTGAATATTTCCGTCCTTGTCTATAGTCATACAGAGCTTCTGTCATACATTCTTGGGCATGTTCACCAAAACTGCTTAAGGTTCTGAAATAAAATAGCAGTAAATACTAGTAATATAGCTAGAGAATAGACCTATATTCTGGCACATTACTGGCTTTTCCAGATTTCTTAGAAAAGCCCTATCCATCCATCCATCCATTATCCAACCCGCTGAATCCGAACACAGGGTCACGGGGGTCTGCTGGAGCCAATCCCAGCCAACACAGGGCACAAGGCAGGGAACCAATCCCGGGCAGGGTGCCAACCCACCGCAGGACACACACAAACACACCCACACACCAAGCACACACTAGGGCCAATTTAGAATCGCCAATCCACCTAACCTGCATGTCTTTGGACTGTGGGAGGAAACCGGAGCACCCGGAGGAAACCCACGCAGACACGGGGAGAACATGCAAACTCCACGCAGGGAGGACCCGGGAAGCGAACCCAGGTCCCCAGGTCTCCCAACTGCGAGGCAGCAGCGCTACCCACTGTGCCACCGTGCCGCCCTAGAAAAGCCCTATTCAAACATAAATTCAAAAAAATAAATAATCTATAAACTAAGTGCATTATTAGCAGGAAAACGAGAAAATCAACCAAAAATTATTTAATTTGAACAAGCAAAAATTTAATTTGAACATTACAAGTAAGTGTGGTCAGGAGCCATGTAGTTTGAAAAACAAATAATTATTATTCTGAATGGATGGTTAAAATGGGATTCCTTTTAAAATAAATATGTTCCTTCTCTTCCCTTCCCTAAAGTGCTTTTTTTTTTGTTCCAACGCAGCACTAATTGGGAGTAAAAGCCTACCATCATAAGAGGTGTACAGGAAGAAAAAGCATCACAAGGGAGCAGAAGGCACTCACGCACTTAAAAATAAAGACACCAGAGTGGATCTTCAGAGCGATGTCATTGGGAACCATTTTTGGCTCCCAAAAGACTCATCCATGTGAAGGTTCCATAAGTAATCTGTTTATTTAGATCTGTAACAGGCCCCATACAGTAAATAACCATGAATGGATGGCAACACATCTATAAAATAACAATGGCTC
Source organism: Erpetoichthys calabaricus (assembly GCF_900747795.2). NCBI lineage: Eukaryota > Metazoa > Chordata > Cladistia > Polypteriformes > Polypteridae > Erpetoichthys > Erpetoichthys calabaricus. The sequence continues at coordinate 101,717,373 of NC_041400.2, read as the reverse complement.
ATGACTTTAAGCTACTCTTGCTGCATACGTACATATGTAACACTAACCAAGTACAGATTTTCTTAATCTTAATGTCCTGCTTGGTAACCTGATGTACATTAAAAAGTCATTAAATGTCATTGAAGAACCATTATTTTTAAAAGTGCACTTCATTCACATTTCCCCAATAATAAAACTTTAGTTATCTATGGTTTTTTGGCAATGCAAATGACACAAAGACAAGAACCAAATGCAAACTTAAAAAAAATCTTGTGAAAAAATATTTTACCCATCTTCACTACTCACTTTCTCAGGATCAAAGTAGTACTGGCTGGATCACTGGGCTCAAAGCAGGAACCAACCCTGGACAGATTGCCAGTCTATTGGAGACCTTATGGAAAAACACAGGAATCTTTTAACTGTTAAGGCTACTTATAAAAATGTCTAAACCCCAATACATTAATGTGTTATTAATAAATGATGGAAGTCCATACATTGACAATAAATAAATCCACAAAGAAACATACAGTATTAATAGAGGAATTTTATTTGTTTGTTTCCCTTACCTTTTCTATATCTTAAATTTAATAGAACTCCATATTCTCCATCTGTAAAATTCTAAAACCTGCATGTAAAATTACAAGGCCTAAAGGACCATCAACTGTGCATGGGATATCAGTTCTATCAAGACTAAATACACCTACTGTACATCCACACTCAATATGAGGGGGACAGGTTTTATTCAGTCAAATTACAACTTGCATCTGTGAGATATTTGATGAAATTAGATTAGATAAAAAAGCATGTAGCAAGGACAGACAAAGCTCACACAGATAGTGGGCAGGCTGAGATTACAACTGAAGAGGAGTCTGTAGTGTTAATGACTATCACTGTACTGTCCCATTCAATAACAGAAATGCATAAAATGTAAGACAGTAAATATCCTTGTCATGAATATGAGCTCTTTCTTATGCTTCACTAGTGTATTTGCAAAGTTTACAAGAAACACAAGAGTACACAAGAGAAAACACAGATATATAACTCCTGAGGAAAACAGCAGTTAACCAACAGGAATACGCTCCACACACCCTAATGCCAAAGACAGTTACAGGGTTAGAGGAGAGTGCAGTGAATTGTTACTTGCATATGCTAATCAACATGTGAAATGGTGTCACTCTCAGGCACCATTACTAGTGAGCATAACACTACCTTACCTCAAAAACTTCTGTCTTCCTCACCTGAAAAATCTCAAAACACAGTTTACAACACTAGCTACCATTAGGAGATATTAATTTAGTAGATTTTGGGAAAACAGTTATAATAGTAAAAAAAGTAAACAGACCATTTACAAAATATTTTTCATTTTTCTCAAATATAATCATATTGTATTTTATCTGACAATTTCTTAGTAAAATACAACCAATGGGAAATGTTACAGTAAATCAAAATAAGTGGGAAATGCAACAAGTACATATCTTTGCAGGATGCTACTGTCTAAATATTCTACTACATTTTATTGTTATCTTCACTTGTAAGGCACCTTGACTTCGCATTCTCAACGTTTATGTTATGGTGTCATAAAATGCAGGATATAATAATCTGAGTGGGGAGTCTTTTTCTTATAATTTGAGAGCCTTTTACTGTTGGGTAACCGTGACCTTCCATGGTTAAACTCTGGCTTGACTAAGAATCAAACAATTGTGTCAGTATTTGACTCTTTCCATAAACTTTTTCCACATTTTGCTATGTTACAGCCTTATTCCAAAATGGATTACATTAATTTTTTTCCTCAGAATTCTACACACAACACCCGATAATGACAACGTGAAAAAAGTTTACTTGAGATTTTTGCAAATTTATTAAAAATAAAAAAACTGAGAAAGCACATGTACATAAGTATTCACAGCCTTTGCCATGAAGCTCAAAATTGAGCACAGGCGCATCCTGTTTCCCCTGATCATCCTTGAGACGTTTCTGCAGCTTAATTGGAGTCCACCTGTGGTAAATTCAGTTGACTGGACATGATTTGGAAAGGCACACACCTGTCTATATAAGGTCCCACAGTTGACAGTTCATGTCAGAGCACAAACCAAGCATGAAGTCAAAGGAATTGTCTGTAGACCTCCGAGACAGGATTGTCTCGAGGCACAAATCTGGGGAAGGTTACAGAAAAATTTCTGCTGCTTTCAAGGTCCCAATGAGCACAGTGGCCTCCATCATCCATAAGTGGAAGAAGTTCGAAACCACCAGGACTCTTCCTAGAGCTGGCTGGCCATCTAAACTGAGCGATCAGGGGAGAAGGGCCTTAGTCAGGGAGGTGACCAAGAACCCGATGGTCACTCTGTCAGAGCTCCAGAGGTCCTCTGTGGAGAGAGGAGAACCTTCCAGAAGGACAACCATCTCTGCAGCAATCCACCAATCAGGCCTGTATGGTAGAGTGGCCAAACGGAAGCCACTCCTTAGTAAAAGGCACGTGGCAGCCCGCCTGGAGGTTGCCAAAAGGCACCTGAAGGACTCTCAGACCATGAGAAAGAAAATTCTCTGGTCTGATGAGACAAAGATTGAACTCTTTGGTGTGAATGCCAGGCGTCACATTTGGAGGAAACTAGGCACCGCTCATCACTAGGTCAATACCATCCCTACAGTGAAGCATGGTGGTGGCAGCATCATGCTGTGGGGATGTTTTGCAGCAGCAGGGACTGGGAGATTAGTCAGGATAAAGGGAAAGATGACTGCAGCAATGTACAGAGAAATCCTGGATGAAAACTTGCTGCAGAGCGCTCTTGACCTCAGACTGGGGCGATGGTTCATCTTTCAGCAGGACAATGACCCTAAGCACACAGCCAAGATATCAAAGGAGTGGCTTCAGTACAACTCTGTGAATGTCCTTGAGTGGCCCAGCCAGAGCCCAGACTTGAATCCAATTGAACATCTCTGGAGAGATCTTAAAATGGCTGTGCACCGACACTTCCCATCCAACCTGATGGAGCTTGAGAGGTGCTGTAAAGAGGAGTGGGCGAAACTGGCCAATGATAGATGTGCCAAGCTTGTGGCATCATATTCAAAAAGACTTGAGGCTGTAATTGCTGCCAAAGGTGCATCGACAAAGTATTGAGCAAAGGCTGTGAGTACTTATGTACATGTGATTTCTCAGTTTTTTTATTTTTAATAAATTTGCAAAAACCCCAAGTAAAGTTTTTTCATGTTGTCATTATGGGGTGTTGTGTGCAGAATTCTGAGGAAAAAAATTAATTTAATCCATTTTGGAATAAGGCTGTAACATAACAAAATGTGGAAAAAGTGATGCGCTGTGAATACTTTCCGGATGCACTGTATCTTTTTTCTTTTGTACATGACTCTTTCCATAAAGTTCTCTTTAAGTAACTGGGTCAAATGCCATTCAGTATAAATAATTAGTTTTTGAGTTATTGAGTCTCATATCCTTTCAGAGATGCACATACTGTACTGTAGTTTCAAAAGTGGTCACATTGAGTTTAGGGATGTTTAAAACCCCTCATTCTCTAACAACTCAAGATTCTGACTGAGTCTCAGTACTTACTGTATGTCAATGGTATATTCAGGGAAACCAGATGTGGCTTATTTCTATAATCATCACCACCATTTTGGAAAGATTTTAGCATGGTTGGATTAAAAAAAAATTGCAGGCAAAAGTTTTCACTAGGAACTTCACAGATGTGCCTGTAGCAAGGTTATAAAAAAAAGTGTAATCTAGACATGGCTTGTAAACCGCAAGAAAGTCAAGCTGTGTCATCATCATTGTCTCACAGCTAGACATTGGACAAATCACCTAATCTATAAGTACTAAAAACATGGATAGACATTGGACAAATCACCTAAACTACAAGTACTCAAAACATGGATAATTGTCCTGATTAGTCGGTTTGGATGAAAGTGTCAGGTAAATAGTGTGGGGGGAAAAAAACAATGTATGCACAATCTCAGAAGATAATGCTTACAATAAAACCAAGGTGTGCACTAATCCGGCAGAGCTTCAAAGTGAATTAACCTGGTTCAGATGATCAGGGTCAATAAGAACACTCCATATATTTTAGATTTGGCATGTGGATGAAAATAGTAATTGAAAAGCATTGCTTCTGCAGATCTGCTGGAGTTTAGTGTCCTAAGCTGCACTGACTCTCTGTTGGGTTTGCGTATTTTTTTTGTCTGAACTACTTTGCAATGATGCTGCCTATTTTAATTTAAAAACAAGAGGCAAACTATAAACTTCAATAAATGAGTAAGCATTTCATTTACAAAACATTTTCCAGGTTTGCAGCCTAACTTTAATTTAATAAAAAAGTAGGATTTAAAAATGACATTCAAGATAGTTATTACACATTGACTACCTGTGTGATATCAACAGACTTCCAAGTAAAGAAAAGCCTGTCACTGGCACAGCATCCATCATGTCATGTAGTAATTTAACATTCTTACTTCATCTCTACAGCAAACTAAATTCCTATATACTGTAGTCCCTCTACCTTTTTGGGTCACATATTCAGTTATCTTTTTGGTTTTATGATAAAATACCATAGTTTACTTAAAATCTGGAACAAACTGTGATGAGTATTGTGTGATTCAGTCTGTTTTCCAACTCCTTATGAGCTATATTGTAATTATAAAAACAAACCTGGAAGTGGATAATTACTCTTTAGTTTAGACAAACCGTTCAAAGAACTACTTTATAAGCTGAAATGTTTTCATCACTGTAATGTTCACAAATCCACCAGTCCAATTCAATACCTACTGAGTCAACATTCAGAGATAACTTTCAACAATTTTAATCACATTTGGTGTGTGAAGAATTTCAAAAAACTGTAAGACATTTGATCAATATTCTCACACACACACACTCATGATGAATCCAATCCTGAACCTACAAGTTAATAGCGAGCTCCAATCATACCTCACAATTGCAAATCAGCAATGTAAAGAGTTTATTGCTGCTGTGAACTTTTCTATTTTTCAGCCTGTTCCATTTTTTTGTTTTGTTTTACAGGGGGTCACTATTTTAATTGCCTAACTATCCATCACATAAGAGACCATTCTTGAACTACAACATTTGTTTTACTGCTTTAAATTCAGCTGCACTTGGAACTATTAAATATTATTCTAATTAAATATTTTTTGTTTCAGCATTGTACTATGTTTAGTGTAAAATGAGTTATTTTAGAGGTAAAAACCTCCTAGAACACTCAACATGGTACAATCCATTTCAGACCTTAGACTACATTGTATTTTTGTTTACTCACTATATTTAAATGTTCCATTACAACTCAGAGGAAGAATGTTCTAATCCACTTGCATTTAGGAAATGTTCAAATATCCAAGTACCATAAGTGTCAGACACCAGCTCTTCCACTTTCTTCCCTCTACCTCAATTTTGATAACAATCAGAAAAAATTGTTTGGCCATGTATGAACCATTGCTTTATACATTAAAATACATCAAAGGATTAACTAACCATGTTAGCATATGTGGGAGGGAAATTTTAAAAAAATACAAACAAAATAAAAAAAAAAAAATCAGACTATATTAAAAGAAAAAAAAAACACTAATGTAATACAAATTTTATATTAACAATCATAACCAATCTTGGCAGAACTCATTACAATAGTGTTCACATTTCGAGATGTCAAAAAATTCTACTATATAAAGAAAATATGAACCTTATAAGAAGTAGAAACAGAAAGAAAATGCCTGCTACTGTATTTGGCTTTTCTGTATTACAGCCTATACTAGAAGAATTAAATTAGGCATATTTAAACACTATGCAAGAAAACATTCTAGTAAAAATGAGACAGACTCCCTACTCAGTATATATTAGTGCTACATCCTCTCTTTTAACAGTAGGTGAGCTTGAATAGACTGCCGGGGAGGGAACATCCAATAAAAGTGTTAAGGACAATCGAAGAGCTGCGTTGCAAAATCAGCTAAGTACAGGAGACAACGTTTTGTGAAAAAGAGAAAAATAATTTTTAAGTATTTGAAATGATATTTTTAAAATTCTTTTTGCAGAATGTTGATTGTTACATTACTGAAGGTCAATTGCTGGACATCTCAGAAATCTGAATATTTTACATTTTTGTAAAAAATAGGAAAAAAACGTACTTAGCAGGTTTTGACGCTAAATCAATGCTATTCCATAAACCTATAAGTAGAAACTTTCATCAAAAGTGCTCTGGATCTTGAAATATTTTTATTATATAACAAATGAAATACAGAGCTTTTAGTCTCTAAACTATTTAGCTAAAAAGTAATGCTAAAAGTCATGAATTCTTTTTAAGCATTGTTTAAGTAGTAAATTAGAAAAGTGATAAGCAATCTCTAGAATGTCAATATTTTCGGTAAGTTTGATTCTGTCTGCTGTAGTGGCTGCTGTGGCAACGGAAACTCTCAATGTGCTTCATAACTTATTGCTTTGCATTTGGTGGTGCTCCGCCGTGGCGATCAGTTTTTTGTAGACCTGTTTTTATCCAGTGGTTAGACAAAGTGGCTATTCTTGAACGTCCAATTCCTAAAACAGAAGAAAATGTCACCAGGCAAACGCGGACCTGCTCCCCTGTTGATTTTCGAATCTGCAATCAGTCAAACGTTAAAATTAGGTAAACGAATGATAATAAACATTTAAACCAATAACACCGATGCAAATAATATGAATTACCGTCCAAACATTTTAGGGTTTGGCTAACATGCAACTGTGGAGAGGTGCGGAGAATCAGAACCCTTACCCAAACTCCAATAAGTTGTGACTACAATGACTCAGCCTAGATGATCAGCTCCCCAGCGAGGTTGAGCAAATCAAATAATGCATAACTACCACTAGCCAATCCTATCTCTAACCCTAAACCCGATATCTAGAGGTTCGGACAACGGCTAGCTAGTGGTAGTTATATAAAATCACCTCAGCTTAGCCGACTCATACCCATAAAATGTAGCTCTCACTTCTCCAAGCATCCGCATATTCGTAGTTTAGCAATATTCAAAATTATTAAGAATATGTTTTGAAATATCATACATAGTATTCAACAGTGGTCGCTCGCTTTGCTGGCTTTTTCTTTTGTGGAGCCTTTGGCTTTGTAATGCACATGTGGACCAGAATAAAAGCATCTTGGCTCCGTTTCCCTTGGTTTTTCTAAAAGTCGTTGTGAAACTTTTCAACATCGGCCGGAGTGAGCTGGCTAACGTCACATCTCGTTCCACGATGCCTACCAACACCTGCATGATTGCAAGAAATCTTTGGCTTCTTTTCAGTGCTGCTATATTGTTTCTTCTTTTCTACGTTTCTTTTCCAAATCTCAGTATTTCTGCTTCATTTCCTGGGATTTTTTGATTTAGAAATTGGCTCATCAAACTCCATATTTACGTCTGTCATTTTTGGTCATGCGGCGAATGCGCTAAGATGATTGGCTGGTGTACTTAGCAGCTTTTGGAACTAAGCTGGTTATGTATTTAACAGGTTTTGGAACTCACATCAAAATGTATAGCACTATATTTTGGTACTTAAAAGGTTTTGAAGCCCACTTCAATACCAAGCACATAGCCGACCCTTTGATGAGTCACAACCATGCTTCACCTACAGTTCGCCAAAAAATGTACTTAGCAGGTTTTGGAACTCACCCCTTCCAACCAATCTCCTGCGTTCAGATCCCATGTCCAGTTCTTCAGAGCCTTCCTCTCAATGTCTATGGCATTTTTTTCTCTGGGGAGACCGATTTTAATACTATGTCCCAACAGACATGTGTGTTAAGGTTCATTGGCGATTCTAAATTGGTCTCATGTAAACTGTGTGCTTCATTAATGCCAGATAAACTCCAGGTGTGCTGCAATTTTGAACTGGATAAAATAGTTTAATAATGTTATATGTGATGTGGAGCTCTGCCACATATTGTTTATATGATAAAAACTTCATTACTTTCTGAAAAGGGATATGTTTCATTTTCAGATGTTTGCATTAGACAATCTACAATTAAAGGCTTAATGAGACTTAGTGATTTTTTCCCCCCTCACTTGTTTTTCTTAGACCAATTGTACCGGTTTACTCAGCAGCAGATCTTTTAATCTGTTGAATGACAAAGAAAAAAAAAAAAACTGCATGCCACAAAAGCATGGGACAGTAAATGTGTCATATTTAGATATCATACAAAAAGAAACATACAAAAACTATCCACACACACACACAGCATGAGTAATCACTGTACAAATAAGTACACCTTTGAGATAATTTATTAGTCATAATTACTAAAAGACAAGTAACCACTATAAAGTATATAAAAGTATGCTGCAGTTTCCTTGCCCCAATATAATTGTTTTTGTTTAACTGAATACAACACTTTCTAGGCAGATGTTGACACAAGTCAACATCAAGGGGGAAGAAAGCCAATACTGTAATATCAAGAAAAGTACCTAGAATTTATTATTTAGTTTTATTCACTAGATGGCAGCAAACGCCGTGAGACAGCACAACATCCAATACCAGCAGTTACTGTCATCAAAAAAAACGCTCTGCAGAAATTATTTGTGTATTGTAGATAGATGACTTGGATTCTGTACTGTCAGAACAAAATGGCATCAGCGCAAAAACATGTACTAAAAACAGCATAACTTCAGCATTGTATGCAACTAGCTTTCTTTTAACAGTAATGTAGAAAATGATCATGTATAGAGTGTTCATATAGTCATTACTTGTGCTTTTCACAATTTAAGTAACAAAAAAGAGGATGATGAAGTTTTTCTGAAAATAAATTTAGCCTACTGGCACACAAGCCTCCACCAGGATCGAATTTTGGGATTTTTTTTTTCAGCACTAGAGCAATTTCAGTGGCACAAAACACAATTATTTTGGAATAATCATCATAATTGCTAGTTTAGCATACCATAGGCAACATTTCATTAATAATAAATACTCAAAGAACTAAAGAAAAGATAAAACATTAAGATAAGTAAAATATTTACTCAAAGCTTAAGTTTATTGTCACATGTGCAGAGTACAGTGAAATTCTATTACTAGTAAATTGTGATCCTTACTTTGAAACCTCTGGATTCGTCATTTCTGAGAATTGTATTGTTGAAAATTCTACATTTCACCATCCAACCCAAGACTTAAGATTAACAGATTTAAGAACGCTTTCTCCCAGGCTATTAAAATTTTGATCAGTATCATTTTAGAGCATAAAACAGAGACACACTGACTTTGCATTGGTCTGCTGCACTTAATGGTGGTAATAAAATTTATTTTGCTTAATTGACATTGGAAGAGCTTAATTACCTTCACAAGCAGTCAAAAGCTAAAAAAAATTTACATAATGAAGACAAATCTGAATGAATTGCTGTAAACACATTAATTTTAGTAAAGGATACAATAACATGAATGCAATTGTTTCCTTTGCCCACAAAGAATATTTACCTTCAAAGAAATAAAAGACAAAAAGTGCTGTTTGGTGAAATAAGCTGAGCAACACACTTAATACACATTTGTTTTGGTAGAATTTGTGGAAAAAAAGTTTGTTTATAACTCATGTCAAACACACTCACACATCCAGATATCTACGTGGAATTGAATAGTCAATGTTCCTCAATTTGCTTTCCTTTTTTCAAATTAGTTTTCAAGTACAGTGTTGAACAATTCTGACCACATAAAATGAGATATTCTGAATATTCCAAAACTCAATTAGTTCCGTTTTAGGTAAGCAATACAACATATCTCTTGTTATTTAAGCCTGGAGATTTTAAGTCAGCCCTGCATAACACAGTAAACACATAAATGTTACTGACATTTTAGCCTTGTTAACAGAGCATTGCATTAAAGGAATTCACTTTTCTATTTACAATAGTGCATCATGGTATTGGACAGAAATGAGTGCAAGTGCTCATTTGTGACTGTTAATTCTTTATCACTTATTTATCTGTACACCTTTTTAATAACAAAATTAAAACAACATTGCTCTCAATGTATTCAATGTGATATACAAAACAATGTATAAACAGAATGTAACATATGTTGGATTTAGAGGCCTGGAGTTTAAGACATTTGGGAAGCACGTAAAAAGCTATTTCTATATTTGGATTACAAAGTGTTCACCATTTTTGTTTGCAAAGAAGTGATGATTGTTATCTGAATATTTCTTTTGAAAGTCATTTCCTGTTAAAAGATTTCTAAGTCATTTGAATTATACATGTCTACAGCATCTTCTGTATCTATTGCAGTCTCTGTGTGACCTTCATGAGAATCTTCTAAAGAAGCGAGCGCTTCATTAGTGTCACTGGCAAAAGTCTCTCTTGAAGCATCATCATGTTCCTGCAGGTTGAGGGTCTTAATAGCCTGTTTCATTTTCTTCCCTAGTACCTGGCGTCGCCGCTTCTTGGCAGCTTTTTTGTTTGCATATTCTTTCTGAGTTTCATCAATGAATATTTCCTGAAAAGATACACAATTTATTAAAACATAAATCATCTAAATATTGGGTTGCCAGAAGCAAAAAGAATTTTTAAAGCTTGTTTCACATTGCACAAAGCAGATACAGTATGCAGAATTTGTATTTTAGCTCTCAACAATTAGTGCTGCACTTATGTAGCTTTACACATGCATTGCTATAACTAACCTTTTGAAATGAAAACTGAAATGTTCTTGTGATAAACAAGGAAAAATATTAAGGACACAGTGCACATTAGGTTAACTGGTAACTCTAAATTGCAATTGTGAGTGAGTGGATAGGACTTGTAGTGGACTAGCACACTGTTCAGAGCTGGTTTACTGCATTACACCCAGTGCTACCATGATGACATAAACAAGACATTCAGCAGAATCTTTGCTTATAAAGTGTCAATTAAATGCACACATTAAGTACTGAGATCTGTTAAGGTTTGTTATGATGCCATGCACTGTACGTAACAGCTTTGACAGGACTAGTATCATAGGAACCATCAATTCTGCCTTGGAAGAACTGCATAGCAAACTACTATGTAAGCATAAAAAAAAAAAAAAGATTTAAGACAGGAGTATTCTTTGGGTATTTGCAGTGACTTCAGAAAGGATTCAGACCCATTCACTTTATGTTTTGTTATGATGAAGCCTTATGCTAAAATTGTTTCAATTCACTTTTGCCCACCATCAAATGACAAATACCCAAGAATGACAAACTGAAAAACAGGATTATAGTACTTTTTGCAAATGAATTAAAAAATTAAAACTGAAATACCACATTGAAATGAATATTAAGATCTTTGGCTATGTCACTTAAAATTTGACACTTGAAATTATGTCTAATCTGCACTAATGGAGATTTTTACTCAAAGAAAAAAAGAAGTCTTACAACATGCCTTTCTATAGTAAATCATCACATCAAAGGGCATTACAGTTAACAGATTATACAGAGAGACAAAGAAAAAGAGTGAACTATAACACTGGAGAAAAAAACGATGCTTACTTTAATCTGTTTATGGGATATGCTTGGAGTGTTTTTCAACAAGTTTAGATACACACCCCCAGGTGTCCTCCTCCTGCTACCATCCTGAATGAAAGGAAAAAAAACACTTGAATCAATATATCATATTTGTTATAGTCAAATAAACATATTGTAAGGTACACAAGTCTGAATAATTACTAATTCATGTTAAAATTCAGGATAGTTTAACCATGTCATTTTTGCCCAAGAATATCAAAACTGCCAAAATTCAAAAGTCACATTTTTCCTATCATTGTAGACATAACACTGTTAAACATTATAGAATATGCAATTTATAAAATAATAAAGTGAAAAGAGACACTTTATCAGCCAACATAGTAGTTCAACAATACTAAAAAGTGCGAGTGTGCGATTAAACTATTTCTTTTTGGAGGAAGGGTCACGTATAGTGGGTTTGCAATTTTTTCCTTTCTGCCATCTTTCAGCATTCACCCTGTTAATGAATTCAATGGTATAGCCTGACAACTTCCCGTATAGCCTGACAACTTTCTTTCAAAGTATTGACCAAAAAAATCTAACCTTTAATTTAAATAAAAGAATTGAAAGGAAAAAAATATCTATTATATTAAAAAAATCCTGGGACGAGACGAGACTTTTTCAGAGAGATACTTTCAAGTCCCGCGAGACGAGACTTTGTACCAAGAGATTTAACCATGCCCGGGGCCGGAAATAAATGACAAAGAGTAGATGACAAAGTAGAACATCATAAAGAGGTTCAAAAATGTTGGCGCAATACACATGCAGAGCAGGTTAGATATAACGAAAGTACTAAAATTCGAAAGTCTCAAAAAAATGATAGTAAAGATCGCAGTAGTGCAAACAGAAATTATTACTCGGTGAAATAACGGAACAGCTAAAAGAGATCGAATATATTGTTCGGATTTAAACTTTATGTCGGAGACTTGTAGATCATCTAATTTGTGTTGCCATCAGGAAAAAGTAGTGTTTCTTCCCAAAGAAGAGGTGTATCCGTGAGAATTAAAAGATTTGTTGTTTGGTGAAAGTAAAATCCACATACATGAGCGGCAGAGACACGAAGTGGCTGGTGCGTAGCGCAGGACGGGGGTTGGCAAGCGATGCAAGCAGGGGGCAAAGCCCTCTAGTTTTATCATAAAACACATTTTTTCTTTAATATATGTCTGCCACAATTATTGGCATCCCTTAACACTTTGTGTAGTTCCTCTCTGCTAAGGTGACAGCTCGGAGTCTTCTCCTATAATATGGTTTAATGAGGCCAGAGAACACATTTCAAGGGATTTGAAACCATTGCTCTATACAGAATCTATTTAGATGCTTCACATTCTTAGGTCCATGTTTGTACTAGTGTTCTCTACAGCTTATCTCACAGGTGTACAATTGGGTTTGGGTTAGGGGAACGGGACAGCCATGACAAAGCCTTGATTTTGTGGTCTTTGAACCATTTTTGTGTTGATTTTGAGTTGTGCTTCAATTCATTGTTCTGCAGGAAGGTTGAACCACAGTCCAATTTAATCTTTCTGGCAGAGGCAGTCAGGTTTTAAATCAATATCAACTGATACTTGGGAGTCCATGATGCAATATATCCTAACAATTTTGACCAGGGTCTTTGGCAGAAAAGCAGCCAAACAACATAAAGGATCCAATACCACGCTTCATAATAGGCAAGTGGTACTTTTCTGCATGCCAGTTTCTCCCTTTATGCCAAAGCCACCTCTAGTGTTTGTTGCTAAAAAGCTCAATTTCTGTCTCATCCGAGCATAAAAATTGATCACATTGAAAGATCCAATGTTTGGCAAACTGTTGGCACTTGATTTTTTTGTTTGATGACAACAGAGGCGTGTTTCTGGCAACCCTGTTGAAGGGGCAGTATAGACATACAGTACATCCTCTTCCAGGCTAACTCTCAAAAATCTATACTTGCTTTAAAACTTATTGTCCCACTATTGGAAATGGTCATTTTTTCAATTGTTTTGTTATTTTTAGTAGGCATTTCCTGATTTGGGCAGCTCAACAACTGTTTGACGAACATCATTATTGTGTTTTAAGATCTATCACATTGGAATGGAAGAGTAACGGAATTTGGTCTGTGTGTCACTTTATATTTATATACTGGTGAAACAAGAAGTCATTCAAGTGTTTCTACCGACTCACAATGACCTTAAAAATATTAATTGGAATATACTTCAGTTAGATTTTAGTCATATGACCTTCTGGGATTAGGAATAATTTTTCCATAAATATTTGGGAAAAATATTTATAAGAATTTTTCAATTAAATTATTTTACTTTAGTTAAAGGTTAGATTTTTTTTATAAATGACTGATGAAGATTAACAAAAACTTTTAAAAATAAAAACTGAGCCCATTTTGCTTTTACTTGTCAATATTAGTAGAGGAAACTGTACCACCACTTAATTAAGCTTTTACAGGCTGTAAGAAATATAAATTGTTAGTACTGTAATAGATTCACACTACAGTAATCCCTCCTCCATCGCGGGGGTTGCGTTCCAGAGCCACCCGTGAAATAAGAAAATCCGCGAAGTAGAAACCATATGTTTATATGGTTATTTTTATATTGTCATGCTTGGGTCACAGATTTGCGCAGAAACACAGGAGGTTGTAGAGAGACAGGAACGTTATTCAAACACTGCAAACAAACATTTGTCTCTTTTTCAAAAGTTTAAACTGTGCTCCATGACAAGACAGAGATGACAGTTCAGTCTCACAATTAAAAGAATGCAAACATATCTTCCTCTTCAAAGGAGCAAACAATTCAATAGGGCTGTTTGGCTTGTAAGTATGCGAAGCACCGCGGCAGAAAGCTGTTGAAGGCGGCAGCTCACACCCCCTCGTCAGGAGCAGAGAGACAGAGAGAGAGAGAGACAGATAAAAAAAATCAATACGTGCCCTTTGAGCTTTTAAGTATGCGAAGCACCGTGCAGCATACTTAAAAGCTGCACACAGAAGGTAGCAACGTGAAGATAATCTTTCAGCATTTTTAGACAAGCGTCCGTATCGTCTAGGTGTGCGAACAGCCCCCCTGCTCATATCACACCCCCTACATCAGGATCACAGATAGTCAGCGCAAGAGAGAGAGAAAGAAAAGTAAGTTGGGTAGCTTCTCAGCCATCTGCCAATAGCGTCCCTTGTATGAAATCAACTGGGCAAACCAACTGAGGAAGCATGTACCAGAAATTAAAAGACCCATTGTCCGCAGAAACCCGCGAAGCAGCGAAAAATCCGCGATATATATTTAAATATGCTAACATATAAAATCCGCGATGGAGTGAAGCCGCGAAAGGCGAAGCGCGATATAGCGAGGGATTACTGTATAGCACCAATGATTCAATTAATGCCTGTTGGTTTACCTTAACAAGAGGCTACTCTTGTACTACAATGTGTTGCAATATTGCCTCCGATACAATACAGTAATCCCTCGCTATATCGCGCTTCGCCCTTCGCGGCTTCACTCCATCGCGGATTTTATATGTAAGCATATTTAAATATATATCGCGGATTTTTCGCTGCTTCGCGGGTTTCTGAGGACAATGGGTCTTTTAATTTCTGGTACATGCTTCCTCAGTTGGTTTGCCCAGTTGATTTCATACAAGGGACGCTATTGGCAGATGGCTGAGAAGCTACCCAACTTACTTTTCTTTCTCTCTCTCTTGCGCTGACTATCTGTGATCCTGACGTAGGGGGTGTGAGCAGGGGGGCTGTTCGCACACCTAGACGATACGGACGCTCGTCTAAAAATGTTGAAAGATTATCTTCACGTTGCTACCTTCTGTGTGCAGCTTTTAAGTATGCTGCACAGTGCTTCGCATACTTAAAAGCTCAAAGGGCACGTATTGATTTTTTTATCTGTCTCTCTCTGCTCCTGAAGGAGGGGGTGTGAGCTGCCGCCTTCAACAGCTTTGTGCCGTGGTGCTTCGCATACTTAAAAGCAAACAGCCCTATTGATTTATTTGCTCCTTTGAAGAGGAAGATATGTTTGCATTCTTTTAATTGTGAGACAGAACTGTCATCTCTGTCTTGTCATGGAGCACAGTTTAAACTTTTGAAAAAGAGACAAATGTTTGTTTGCAATGTTTGAATAACGTTCCTATCTCTCTACAACCTCCTATGTTTCTGCGCAAATCTGTGACCCAAGCATGACAATATAAAAATAACCATATAAATATATGGTTTCTACTTCGCGGATTTTCTTATTTTGCGGGTGGCTCTGGAACGCAACCCCCGCGATGGAGGAGGGATTACTGTATATGCAATTTAAACAAGTGCACTTTGTATAAATACTAATATAGCTCTACAACAGTTGTTTTCAACCTCCAGTCAGCTGCACATGAACATTCAGTCTGGACAAGCTCCTAAATGTTACAAACATTCAATCACAAATTATTTTCATTGGTCTTTCTTGAACACACTTATATTTAGATCTTTAACAAAGAATTATCTGTAAAGGCACATAATCCTCTTATAATTTGCAGAGGTATAAATTAAATACATTTCACTTAGGGACACTTAATTTTACCCCAATACAAAGACTAAACAACTACAAATTCAAAAAAAAAAAAAAAAAAAAAAAAACCAATCAGGTGTGTTGTCAACTTAGGTTTTAGTTCAGCATTGCTAAGACACAGCCAATAGAGTGGCATATTACATTCAAAAATAAATGCAAAATACCGCATTTTCCACTGCTCATTTAGAAGGTTGTTCCCATGCTTCCCACTCACTTTTGAGACATGGAAACTAAATGTGCACTTTCACCAAGGTTGTATGTGAAAACTGTATCTAAAGAAATCTCTGCTTTCAAGATTTCACCTTTAAATTTAAAAGAAACATGTTGAAGTGTGACGATGCGTGTTCTCTTCAGGCTCCCAACGTCCGTATGGGAGTCCTGAACCCAACACCGTCAGTAATGTCACCGAGATGAGCTGACAAATGGGGACAAATCTCACATAAAGCCAGGGGATACATTCAAAGGTGAAAAAGTGCTTTTATTAAAACAATCAAAACAAAGTACAGTGTCCAAAGTTCCATAAATAAATCCATAAAACAAGGGTCCAGTGAGAATAAAAACCAACAATAAATAAATCCGTAAAACACAAGATTAATATATGCAGTAATTAAAACGCAGTCTCTCCTTACTCTCCAGCACTCTTCCCATTGCACCTTCTGCTGCTGGAGAACCAACAACCACGAGCTCCTTCAGTTAACCTCCGTCTTGGCCTCCATCAGGAGGTCACTGCCAGACCACCAAGGTCAACTCTCCTCCCTCAATCCTTCGCGCACCTGCAGTCGCTCCTCAGATCCTTCGGGAGGGCACCTCTCCTGCTCACCCCACTCACTCATACATTCAGCCCCCAGAGCGCATCAGCATAACGCTCCTTCACGGGGCCCCAGCTCATGGCATCTCCACCTTCCAGGTGCCCGGATCGTCACCACCTGACTGCTGTTTTCTGACCTTTTACCGCATTCGCTTTTCTCTCTCCATCAACCTTTCTCCTTCCCTTACATCCTCCATGATTTCTCTCTCCGATTTATCCACCCCACTCTTGTATACATCCATCTATATATATACACACCGACGGGTGCCTCCGTGGGCGCAGCGCCTTAATTACACGCTGCAGGAAGCCAATGAAGCAAACAAGAACGATTGCACTCACACATGCAGATGCGACTCGCTCCGATCACCTCATTAACTCCCCGCGGTCGTGCAATCACGCCCACGGAGAGCGGCATGGCTATACCGATTTAAAAACAGACTTTTTTTTTTTTTTTTTTTTTTTTCCAGAAGCCGCGGACCCACTATACCACAGAAGTAAGCATTTTTTTTTCTTCTTAAGGCTATCTTATATGGAGCGCCTGAAGTTCCAAAAAGCAGCGTCTTTTTAATCTTGTGGAAACAAGATTTTATGGCCACAAGTAATATCCTGAGATCACAAGTAATATATTCTGTAAGTAATATATGAATGTTGTATAGACAAAATATTGTGATGGATATCGAGGGGTGAAGGAAATGATGTGCCATGGTCTTGCTTTTGTTGCTACCTTATGGAATTTGAGGTCAGGGAAAGCGAACAAAACACTGCTCTGCCGACCAGCATCTACTGGAGCCACAATAAATAAGGAAAATATATGTAGCTTATTAACTGAGCTTGCATGCACTTGTTTTACAAGTTTGCACTTTTTCCTGCAGTGTGCCAAATTATGTCATGTTTTTGGGCACAAAGAGTAACTTCCAATCATAACTTTGTTGTGCTGTCATAATAAAGAAATAGTAGGGATAAATTGGCTTTGTTCAGGGTGGGGGCACCAAGTTTCATAACAAAACATATCTTTTGGTGTTCCCATTTATAAATGGCAAATCTGTGCAAAGTTTGGTATTAATTTGCATGCCTGGGTTAGGGGCACCGACTACATTTTTGACTTAAAGCTTATACTCTTCCTCTATATAAACAGGGAAACTGCTAAATTTGGCAGAGATGAAAGGTTCAATGGTGTGGGTTCGCAACCAGACAAAAATATGCATATTCTGCTATATATATTAGATTATTCTAGATAACGTAAGAAAGCTCACAATTTTGTTTAAGCATTTATCATCATCTTCAAAGGGATTATATTGAAAAATAAAACAGAGCAATAGCTTCAGCCTGATTTGAGGTGAGATTCTTCTTCCCAGCATAAGTCATTCAAATGACCAAATTCTGCTGGCTCTGATAGATATGTCTGACTACAGTAAAAGAAAAAAAGCAAACTAACTGAAAACAGAGTTTACCTATAAGTTGGAACTAGCTTTGATTAATGATTTTGTCAAAGCAAAAACAGCCACATATGAAATACATTATATTAAAATGTCTGATTGTTTGCTCTGCACAACTAATATGAAATTAGATATAGAAATAGATATTTTAAAAAGTCAGTAGACAGTAAGAGTAACGATTGAAACAACCTATACCACTTACCAATGTGTAAATTCCACCATTCTGCTCTATTTCTGTAGTTTCCATTAATAATTCAATTGCTTTCTTTTTTCCAATGGTTTTTACTACTCTCTCAATGAGCTCCTTTTTAGGTTCCCTTAACCTATAAACAGATTAATAAAATTAATACACCATCAATAAACAGTATGTTTAAATGTGACCAAAACCAGTATGGATTGTTATTATAGCAAAATCTCTAAAAACGATTAATTCATTTAAAAAAACAATCCACTATATTCAAAAACAATTAATGGCATTATTATTATTTTCATGATAGACTGACAATATTTTAAAATGTTAGGCTGCTGGTAGTACATAAAAAAATGCAATAAAAACGAGGTAATGACCATCCAGTAATGTGAATATGAAACATGCAAAACATTCTGACCTTATTTACTGGTTGACAATTCTACTACAGACAAAGGCTGATCTCACAAAGAAAGATCCACAGGTAAATTTAGATGTACATATTAATGTGTTATGTGTCACAAATGAGTTGCTATGAAAATTGCTTAAATATCGGAAAATAATTTTTAAAATATATATATTTTAATTTTGTCAATGTCTTTTCCTTATCCAGTGTAAGATATGATTTTACATTCTGGAAATAAATAAGGAGCAATAAATTGCAACATACTGAAGAACTGAACTGCAGTACTTAATATTCTGATTTTCTTTTTATGTAATAAAAATATTATCTTTTTTATTTTTGTTTTATTCTACTGATTTTATTTGAAGAGGATAACAATCCATATGATCAAGACTAACTTTTACAGCACAGAAAATAACATTACATACCATCAAGTCAAACTTAATAAACCAGAATTCATCTTCCACCTGAGAGAAAGACTAAAAATATAGTATCATACTGTGAACCCAAGAAACTAATCATTATTTTATCTCAGGGTTCAATGGAAATTCCAGATCCTAATATTCAGTAATGATCTGCAAACACTCATGCATAGGATAATTTAATATTAGTTTTTATTTTTAATGACTAGTAACTGTGTTTCGTTGCTCCCTTTAAATTTGTGTACTGTTTCTTATAGAAAACAGTATTAAGATTTAAAAAATATAGATTATAGATATAGATTACATAGGTTAAAATAGACAGCATGTAACTGTTTAAAGGATCAAACCTTCAGGTTTGGCCTATTGCATTTTGAGGTTAAATACAACAGACAGTGTAAGGTGTACATAAACCCAATCCTTATTTCAGAACAATTAAGAAAATGTACGGAGTAGACTACCTATGTGACAATTTTAAGACTGCAAAATCAACTTGAAGAAGATAACTGGTGGACTTGCCAGTGTGCAACCAAGTTAGTGATTGGGAGGATGTTCAGTGGGTAATTATCCATTATTTGCTTCAGTTTCATTTCCATATTTGTACTTACTTTTGAAAGCTGGTATCGGAAGCGAATTCACGTAAAGACTTTCAGCTTGAATTCAAGGAGTTTAACTCAAATATTGTATGAGCTGTTTGGAAAATAGACATTTTTATACATTGTCACCCTATTTACAGGGGCTCAAAAGTATTTGGACAAAACAATCATAAATATAATGATCATTGTCAATATTTGGTTGAATCTGTCTTCTGTTCTTTTTCCTGTTTTCTGTGCTGGCGATCTGTGCCACCACCACCCGATCAAAGCACCGTGATGTCCCTACATTAATGGATTAAAGACCAGAAGTCCACATGACCATCATCATCAAGTCCTTCCATGAGAACCCAGAATACAATGAGGACTGATTGATGTCATTTATGTTAGGTAGAATGCCTAGAGGGTGCTGGGTGGTTTCGTGACCTGGAACCCATGCAGATTTTATTTATTCTCCAGCCATCTGGAGTTTTTTTGTTTTTTCTGTCCTCCCTGGCCATCTGACCTTACTTTTATTCTATGTTAATTAGTGTTCTCTTATTTTAATTCATATTTTGTCTTTTTTCCCCTCTTTCTTCATCATGTAAAGCACCTTGAGCTACATTATTTGTATGAAAATGTGCTATATAAATAAATGTTGTTGTTTTTGTTGTTGAAAGTCCTTTCCAGTCAATGACTGCCTGAAGTCTGGAACCCATGGTCATCTAAAAGTGCTGACTTTCCACCCTAGTCATACTTTGCCAGGCCTTTACTGCAGCGGTCTTCAGTTGCTGCTTGTTCACTGGACTTTCAGCCATTAGTTTTTTCTTCAGCAAGTGAAATCCATGTCCAATTAGGCTGCGGTCATTTGATTGACTTAGCCATTGAAAAATATTCCACTTTGCCTTGAAAAACACTTGGCTTGCTTTTACAGTGCGTTTTGGCTCATTGTCCCTCTATACTGTGAAGCTGCATAACAGTTTTGCAGCATTTGGCTGAATCTGAGCAGATAGTATAGCCCTATACACATCAGAAATCATCCTGCTACTTCTGCCAGCAGTCATATCATCAATAAACATCATTGACCGACTTCCATTCACAGCCATACAAGATCATGTCATAAAACTGCCTTCGCCATGTTTCAAAAATGGTATGGTATTCATCAGATTATGAGCCATTTCCTCCCTTCTCCATTCACATCTCTTTCCATCATTCTGGTACATACTGGTCTTAGTTTCCTTTGTCTAAAGAAAATTGTTCCAGAACTGGACAGGCTTTTAAAAATTGTTTTCTTGCAAATTCTA
Organism: Erpetoichthys calabaricus; assembly: GCF_900747795.2. Classification (NCBI taxonomy): domain Eukaryota; kingdom Metazoa; phylum Chordata; class Cladistia; order Polypteriformes; family Polypteridae; genus Erpetoichthys; species Erpetoichthys calabaricus. The sequence goes on along the minus strand of NC_041400.2, from coordinate 101,696,283 downwards.
ATCTGTCCTTCCTATGTTTAAGTTCCACCAGTGTTTGCACCTTGTGGCAGACCCTCTGTCTTTACTTTTGCGAAGTCTTCTCTTGATTGTAGACTTTGGCAATGATAGGTCTACCTCCCAGAGTGTGTACTTGATTTGTGTAAATTTTGTTAAGGGGTTCTTCTGCACCAAGGACAGAATTCTGGTGTTGCCGAGTTCACCAGTGTGTTCCTTCTTTTTAAAAATGTATCACTCTAAAGGGTTTGTTTTGTTTTCTCAGCCTAATGAAAGACTGTTTTTACTTGCATGGACATCGGTTTAGATCTCATATGGACAGCTCACAGTGACAGCTTCCAAATGCAAATTCCACACTTGGAACTAATTCCAGACCTTTTACCTGCTTAATAGTTAATGAAATAATGAGGGAACTGCTCCCACTTGGTTGTGGAACAGCCTGTCAGTCAAATGTCCATATACAGTGGGGCAAAAACGTATTTAGTCAGCCACCAATTGTGCAAGTTCTCCCACTTAAAAAGATGAGCGCGGCCTGTAATTTTCATCATAGGTATACCTCAACTATGAGAGACAAAATGAGGAAAAAAAATCCAGAAAATCACATTGTCTGATTTTAAAGAATTTATTTGCAAATTATGGTGGAAAATAAGTATTTGGTCACCTACAAACAAGCAAGATTTCTGGCTCTCACAGACCTGTAACTTCTTCTGTAAGAGGCTCCTCTGTCCTCCACTCGTTACCTGTATTAATGGCACCTGTTTGAACTCGTTATCAATATAAAAGACACCTGTCCACAACCTCAAACAGTCACACTCCAAACTCCACTATGGCCAAGACCAAAAAGCTGTCAAAGAACACCAGAAACAAAATTGTAGACCTGCACCAGGCTGGGAAGACTGAATCTGCAATAGGTAAGCAGCTTGGTGTGAAGAAATCAAATGTGGGAGCAATTATTAGAAAATGGAAGACATACAAGACCACTGATAATCTCCCTCGATCTGGGGCTCCACGCAAGATCTCACCCCGTGGGGTCAAAATGATCACAAGAACGGTGAGCAAAAATCCCAGAACCACACGGGGGGACCTATTGAATGACCTGCAGAGAGCTGGGACCAAAGGCTACCATCAGTAACACACTACGCCGCCAGGGACTCAAATCCTGCAGTGCCAGACGTGTCCCCCTGCTTAAGCCAGTACATATGCAGGCCCGTCTGAAGTTTGCTAGAGAGCATTTGGATGATCCAGAAGAGGATTGGGAGAATGTCATATGGTCAGATGAAACCAAAATAGAACTTTTTGGTAAAAACTCTACTCGTCGTGTTTGGAGGAGAAAGAATGCTGAGTTGCATCCAAAGAACACCATACCTACTGTAAAGCATGGGGGTGGAAACATCAGGGTTTGGGGCTGTTTTTCTGCAAAGGGACCAGGACAACTGATCCGTGTAAAGGAAAAAATGAATGGGGCCATGTATTGTCAGATTTTGAGTGAAAACCTCCTTCCATCAGCAAGGGCATTGAAGATGAAACGTGGCTGGGTCTTTCAGCATGACAATGATCCCAAACACACCGCCCGGGTAACGAAGGAGTGGATTTGTAAGAAGCATTTCAAGGTCCTGGAGTGGCCTAGCCAGTCTCCAGATCCTCCAAAGATTTTCTATGGGGTTGAGGAGTTGAAAGTCCGTGTTGCCCAGCGACAGCCCCAAAACATCACTGCTCTAGAGGAGATCTGCATGGAGGAATGGGCCAAAATACCAGCAACAGTGTGTGAAAACCTTGTGAAGACTTACAGAAAACGTTTGACCTCTGTCATTGCCAACAAAGGGTATATAACAAAGTATTGAGATGAACTTTTGTTATTGACCAAATACTTTTTTTTCCACCATAATTTGCAAATAAATTCTTCAAAAAATCAGACAATGTGATTTTTCTGGATTTTTTTTTTCTCATTTTGTCTCTCATAGTTGAGGTATACCTATGATGAAAATTACAGGCCTCTCTCATCTTTTTAAGTGGGAGAACTTGCACAATTGGTGGCTAACTAAATACTTTTTGCCCCACTGTAACAGCTCATATGACATTTCTGGTAAACCCCTTCAATTAAAGCTGAAAGTCTACACTTCAATCATGTAATGCTTGCTGTATTTCAAATCCATTGTTGTGGCGTACAAAATCAAAATTATGAAAATTGTGTCACTGTCCAAATAAGTATGGACCTGACTGTATATACACAAAAGGCCAATAGCATAATGAGATTTTGCATTAACAACTTAAACTCCTTAAAAAAACAATCAAAGAAACAAACTGAAATGAACAAGATATATTCGGAACATTTTGCTATCAATTATAACGGTTTTGACACATTATTTATGACTTACGAAGGGTGTTCAGTTATAAAGAGGAATTTTCATGCTCTGTTCTTATAAAGAGTGCAAGGTAGACATGACTCACTGGACAAACACATGCATGTTTGAACTTGTTGTTAGTAATGCCAGCTGTTCTACCCCGCCGCCCCCTTCCTGTCAGTTATAAACAACTTGTCGGAGCTGGAGGTGCACAGTAGTGTTACGCAGCCAATTATTATATAATTTTTTGACAAATGAAGGTGTCATTCCATCTCAGATTTCTTCAAAACTTAAAAATTAGTTTGGGGATGAGGGTCTCTCTCGGTCTACAGTGAATGATTGGTGCAAGTCATGCAGAGAGGAACTATCATCTCATCGGTCTGGTTAAGGAATTTTTAGGAGGGAAGGAATGGGACAACATGCAGTCAAAAGACTTCTACTCATCTGGGATTAAGCTTACTGAGCACTGGAACAAGTGTATTGCATTGGAAGAAGACTACATAGAAATGTAGTGTGTAAATCAGGGGTGTCGAACTCCAGGGGCCTCATGTATAACGCTGTGTGTAGAATTCACACTAACATGACGTAAGCACAAAAGCATAAATGTTCGTACGCACAAACAAATCCAGATGCATAAATCTGTGCAAACTCCAACTTCCACGTTCTTCCGCTACATAAATCCCGGTCAGCATGAAAAGTAACGCACATGCACGCGCCAGTTGTCCCGCCTCGTCTCCTCCCAGAACTATGCCTCTTTGAGTATGCAAATCAATATAAATAGCCCTTAAGCCCAGCCTTCTGTGAAAAGACAATGGCAAAAACACAAGGGAAAATAGAAGAATTTCAGCGAATACCAAGTGGAGGCAAGGAAAAACATACTATTTGTTGGTTTAAACAATGGTATAAACAACAAAAGGAAGTTGATCGAGTGACATAGCATGTCGGAGAAACTCGAAAGCTCAAGTTCACAAAGTCGCACAGTGCCCCAAATAAAAAAAAGAAGTTGTCACATATCAAAGTCACCGTGAAAAGGCAAGTTGCAGCACACTGTCTGAATGTCATATGAAAGCTTATTAGGGTACAGAGAAGAAGGAGAAAAAAAAAAAAAAAAAAAAAAAGGACACAGTGTGGGGGGGAAAGCACGAAAAGTCAACTGTAATCTCGAAATTTCCACTTTAATCATGTAGTTTATTTTGTCATTAAAGTAGAATATCTTAAACGTCATCTTAAAATCGTTTAATTTACTAGTTTCTCAAATCCCATCGTAACTAAAGTAGCACGTTAAATGCTTTGTTTTGTATTTGATCTTCTATGTGCTATGTGTGAATCACTACGTGCTTCCGGGCTTTCTCTTCCTCCGACAGGACACAGAATACATTACATTCGTGATATTACAGCTCTCTGAATAATTAAAATGCTGAGATGTATGCGTGATATAATTTTCATGATGATAGGAGTTAAAGCATGTTATTAAACATGGGAACACGGTGACGCAGTGATTGTTCATGTCTCACGCAAGATGCTTGCTACGCCATGCGCGACCTTCAATGAAATACTTTATTGTAGCAGTACTGTCTCTTTCAAACGTACTAACCCCAAATTCCTGTCCTTACTTTTCTTTCTCCAAATACCCAATCGCCACACAATCAGCTCTGTAATAGACGTTAAGCCATCTGTAAGCTTAGAACACCGATTATTTAAAACTTTTACGGAACATTGAAATATCTTCGTAGTACGCATTTAATTATTCTATCCATCTATCCTTCCAGTGTCAGCATGAGGCAGGAACAATCCGTGAAAGGAGCACCAGCTCCTCGCTAGTGCTGCAACACTGTATCCTCACATGTTTAATTATTAACAATATAGATTAACTTCATTTAAATAAAGTTTTATCTGTATAATATAATAAACATTTTGCTGCATTTCATCTTAAAAATGATATTGTCATCATATGTAAATACGCGCTTTATAAAGTGGCTCAGGTTGTGCAATATTATAACTGTAGTGCAAGTTTACAGTGAGGTAATTGTACTTTTAAGTACAAACAGTTCCACAAGGAGCACTTGATGGACTGATTGAGTGCGCTTATAGTTCTTGGGATGAACCCGTTTCTGAACCGTGAGGTCCGTCCAGGAAAGGCTTTGAAGCTTTTGCCATGTGAGAGCAGTTCAAATAGGCAACATGGCTGAGGCAGCATGTGCTTGATGCTGTATACCGATAATTCTCTTTCCAATCAGCTGCTGTAGATCTGTGATTCCCCACTCAGATACAGTGATATAAATACTCTGAATGGTGCAGTGAGAGTAATATTGAAAAAGATGATCCACTATGGCAACCCCTAACGGAAGCAGCTGAAAGAAGTAAAAAAAAAAAAAAAAGTGCAGGGAGAGTAACAGCGCTAAAGCTGCTATGGTATTTGGCTATTCCCTGGATCATTATACTGTTACAGGTTAATTACAATCAGATGCCTTAAACTAATAAACAATATGCAGTTAGTTTCAGTATATATGATAAAGCCACGTCAGGGATGTGGATCTAAAAAAGAAAGGGTAACCACACAGGAACAGTAGCACTGCTTTGACGCTGGTGCCGCCAGTTTGCAAAACCGAGCAGAGAACTTGCATACGCCAGGGTTGGAGCTACTAATTTGAGTGTGGAAACATTTGTACGCAACATTTTTGTGCATACGCACTGTTTATACATGAGGCCCCAGGCCTGGGGGGCCGCAGGTTTTCATTCTAACCCTTTTCCTAATCAGTGATCAGTTTTCACTGCTAATTAAATTCTTTTTCCTTCATTTTAATAGCCCTGTTTTTAAGGATTCAGTCCTCTGAATTGATTCTTTTCTTCATTAAATGAATGCCAAACAAAAATGAGACGTGAAATGAGTCGACAGATAACCAGTTTAAATTGGGGCTTCATATTCCAACCAATTTCTTAATGAGAAGCTAATTCTTGTTGTTAATTAAACCCGTTATTTAATTCCATGGCTTGCTGCTGGTTTCATTCTGCCACAGCAGACATTTCAAAAACTGTTGATTTTATGTTTTTTCTAAGAGCACTGTCAAAAATTTTGGTGACCTTAACAGATCAACCTTACTGAGACCTTCACCTTTCTTTAATATCAGATATTGTGTGATGGGCACAAGTGAGCTGGTCACGTGGCAGCTTGTTTTATGTCACATTATTGTTTGACTGCTAATTAAGGAAAACAAACAACTAAGGGGCCTGAGTCACGTCATTTAAAATTAAGGCAAATGTATTTAATTAGCAACAAAAACTGGTCACGAATGAAGAAGATGGTTAGAATGAAAACCTACAGCAACTGCGGCCCACCAGGACTAGAGTGTAACACCCGTGGTGTAAGTTGTTTCATTGTATTCAATTCATAAAGTGTAGCTCATAAATTCCGGTTTATATTTGAATGCCCCTCGTACTTGGTTAATCCTTGGGGAGAAATTGTCTTTTTGTATGACCTTAGTTGGGTCACAGCACAGAGTCAGCCATAGTACACTGCCACTAGAGCAATTTTCAGGTTAAGGTCCTTGCACATGGGCACAATAGAGTAGGATCCCGTCTGGCATTAAAGGGATTTGAACCAGCAACTTTCCAGATACTAGCACAGATCCTTAGCTACAGAGCCACCATTCGGCCATATGTGATATGACCAAGGTATGCAAGGTCTTACAGCATACAAAAATATTTATTTTAAAGTCATTTGACAATATTTTAATTTGGATATTCAAATGAACACTAAAAAATAATGCTTAAAAGGTGAAATATAAAATGGATTACTTTTATGAATATTTGTTAGGCTTTAAGTAATAAAATAGTGTGGGGTATATTAAACTGAAAGTCTAAATCATGTATTAAAAAATAGTAACGTGTTATATTTGTCAGAATATAGGTCTTTTGATGGTGTGCACTGTGAAATAAGATATAAAAAATAATGATGCATCCAAATCAAAAGTATAAATGAATTTTACCGGTAAGTAATTTCATCTATGACCTTTTCTTCATCGTCATCTTCTGTGATCTCACAACGACCTTTGTAGTCCATTTCTTGTAATTTACCCAACCTGTCCTTTACAGGCCGTTTTCTCTTAAGATGCCCGGTACCATTTTCTTGTTCAGTTTTACCATCTGTTTTTCCATCCTGCATATACTCCTCCAGTTCTTCATCCAGCTTAGCCATCTCCTCGCCTGCTTGTTCCCGTCTTTCCTTTTCCATCAGCTTTCTTGCAAGAACATAATTGTAAGTCTCAGACTGCCGACAGCTCATGCTAATTTCTCCTTCCATTCCAAGAAAATCCAGCTCAGCAGCAACAGCTTCCTGATTCTGCTCTTGAACCACTGCACCCCAGATGTTGTTCACTTTGTGTCCTGGGGACTTTTGGGTAGCAGGTGGAAAGGAAAAAGCCACTGGCTGGGCTGGGGTGTTTGAACATTTCTGTCTCTTTCTTTTCCACAGAACTTTTTCTTCATCCGAGTCCGTATCACTATTGTCACTAGAGTCCATCCCAGCTGCACTACGATAATGGGTGACAGAGGCCACAGGTGGCTGAGGTTCACTTCTCTTTTGGAAAAACTGGGTATCAAAGGCAGGAGGGTGTGGTTTCTAAAAAGGCAGGAACAAAAAATAAAGTTATGCTTTAGTTATCTCCTTTGACCAAAATGTCCATAATAAGGTTCATGATGTATACAAGATCTTAATCCAAACTCTGTGATTTTCAGGGTTGATGGAGCCTATCTCAGCTAGCATCGAGCACAAAGCTGGAAAAAAACCTGGGCAGGGCGTACACACACACACACACCAACCACACAATAGGGGCAATTTAGGACTGTCAATCCACCTAATCTGCATGTCTTTAGACAGTGGGTGGAAACCCATGCAAAAACGGAGAGAACATGCAACATCCACACAGGGCGGACACGGAATGCGAACCTTTGTCTTTTTACTTCCACTGAGCCACTGTGCAACTCTCTATGTGATATTTGATAAGAGAACATGCAACATCCACACAGGGCGGACACGGAATGCGAACCTTTGTCTTTTTACTTCCACTGCGCCACTGTTCAACTCTCTATGTGATATTTGATAAACTATATGGAATATCAGAGAAATCTGCAATAAATAAAATTACTTAAGATTTTGCAGCATTAAAAACATGGGCCAATACCCATTTCACACTGAAAGAAAATTAGTTTTACTTTAAAGTGTATTAACTCTTTCGAGGCAGGTGTCGACTTACAACGACATATATTAGTGTCCTCCTGCAAAATGGATGCACTTAGCACTTCAATCTGCTGGGGACCGATCAGCTGATGTTACTACATCTCTTTCGTTTTTGATCTCCAGATCTCTTGCCTCAAATTTGGAGTGCAATAAGTCACAGTCCGATTCAGCAATAATACGCAAAACGTTTTCTACAGAGTATTTTGCTTTGCGCATTTGCTTTGCTCTCTCGCCAGATCCGCCTTTAGCTCCGTGCCTGCATGAAGACAACTCAGGTGGCTGGCAGCTGCTCTGCTGTGTGTTCCTGCCAGCTGCCTGAAAAAATATTCAGCCCTCAAAGAGTTAATAATTATAGTAAAACAATGCAATTACCGAAGGCCTGATCTGTTGCCTTTTTACAGGACGTAAAAAGTTGCATTTAGTTTAAGTAGTTTACTTGCATTTGACCACTTGTGCGCTCACAAGCTGACATTTTATGAACTGTGCAACAAATAATGCAATAAACCATATTTTTTAAATGAAGAAACAGAGAAATCACTTTACATTGGCTTTTTTTTTTTTTTTTTTTTGCATGTAACTCTTTGTTTCTGCAGCAAACCAACTTAATAAACGCCAATATTTTATTTTTGTATTTTATGCTACTCTTTTTCTGCAAAAATGTTGATAATCAGCCAAATGGTATGGGATCTCCTGTATAAACTCCTCTTTAAGCATGTCAAGAAACAGTTTAGATTAACTGCCTGTTTTTGTCTGGACAATTACATGACATAACTGAAAATTGGTATGACAAAATAATCATTACAAACAATTTACTTAGTTACTTTCCCTGTGATCCCTTATGACTGCACTTTGTAGTACATATAATCTTCAAGTCCCAAGCTCGATGATATGATCCCTGAAATTAAACGGAAGGCTATATAGGTCAGGAAATTAGTGTCTTTTTGCAGCATTTTTACCAATACATTCACATATATTTGCGACTTACAAAGGAGAACAATATAACTAAGTAAACATCATTCTGGGGACTGACTTGAAAGCAAATGTAACAGGACAAGATTACAAAATTGATCATCACAAGAGCCCAGAAAACTAAATACAACCTAGTTACAATTCTAAGATTACAAAACCTAGCAGGTAATATCAGTTAGACAGAAATTCAAACAAGAGTCTTCAAATGCTTCTTAAACACAGTGAGGGAGAGTTAGTGGTTCAGATGGAGGGGGCAGCTCCTTACGTTGTTCAATAGCAGACTTGAGTGGTCGAGAAGGAACACAGAACTGTTTCTCTCTCATAATACACACACACACACACACACACACTATATATATATCTGCATTATATATGCAGACTTGCTGACTACTTCGTAGGCAACCATCAAGTTTATGAACTTAATATGTACTGCTACACAAAGCCAGTGCAATGATCTACAGAGAGTAGTTACATGTGCCTGTCTCAGTTATTTGAACACCAGATGTACTGCTGCATTCTGACTCATCTAAAGTGACCTGGGGCCTCATGCATAACGCCGTGCGAAGAATTCACACTATAACATGGCATACGGACAAAAGCGGAAATGTGCTTATGCACAAAAAAGTCCAGATGCACAAATCTGTGTGAACGCCAACTTCCACGTTCTTTCACTACATAAATCCCGGTCAGCGTGAAAAGTAATGCACGTGCCTGCTGTCCCACCCCAACTCCTCCCAGAATTATGCCTCTTTGAATATGCAAATCAATATAAATAGCTCTTAAGCTCAGCCTTCTGTGAAAAGGCAAAGGCACGGGGGGAAATAGAAGAATTTCAGCGAATACCAAGTGCAGGCAAAGAAAAATGTACTACTTATTGGTTTAAACAGTGGTATAAACAACAAAAGGAAGTTGATTGAGTGACAGAGTGTCAGAGAAACTCGAAAGCTCAAGTTCACAAAGTTACAGAGTGCCCGTAATAAAAAACAAAAAGTTGTCAGATATCAAAGTCGTCGTGAAAAGGTGAGTCGTAGCCCACTATCTGAGTGTCATATGAAAGCTTATTAGGGTACAGAGTAAAAAAAATAGGCACACAGGGGGAAAAAAAGCACGAAATGTCAACTTTAATCTGTAACTTTCCACTTTAATCACATAGTTTATTTTGTCATTAAAGTAAAACATCATAAACTTCATCTTAAAATCGTTTAATTTACTAGTTTCTCAAATCCCATCATAACTAAAGTAGCACATTAAATGCTTTGTTTTGTATTTGATCTTCTATGTGCTATGTGTGTGAATCACTACGTGCTTCTTAAATGGGCTTTTTCTTCCTCCAACAGGACACAGAATACATTACATTCGTGTTATTACAGCTCTCTGAATAATTAAAATACTGAGATGTATATTTGATATCATTTTCATGATGCTAGGAATTAAAGCATGTTATTAAACATGGGAACACGGTGTCACAGTGATTGATCATAACTCACGCAAGATGCTTGCTGCGCCATGTACGACCTTCGATGAAATACTTTATTACAGCAGTACTGTCTCTTTCAAACGTACTAACCCCCAATTCCTGTCATTACTTTTTTCTCCAAATACCCAATCGCCACACAATCAGCTCTGTAATAGACGTTAAGCCATCTGTAAGCTTAGAATGCCGATTCTTCAAAACTTTTAAGGAACATTGAAATATCTTCATAGTACATGTTAAATTATTCTATCCATCCAATGTCACGCCAGTCCCAGCAATAATACAGCGCGAAGCAGGAACAATCCGTGAACAGAGCGCCAGCTCCTTGCTAGCACTGAGACACCGTGTCCTCACATGCTTATTTATTAACAAATATAGATTTAAATTAAGTTAAAAGTTTTATCTGTATAACATAATAAACATATTTTGCTGCATTTCATCTTAAAAATGATATCGTCATCATATGTAAATAATCGCTTTATAAAGTGGCTCAGGTTATGCAATATTATAACTGTACCGCAAGTTTACAGTGAGGTAATTGTACTTGCAAGTACAAACAGTTCTACAAGGAGCACTTGATGGACTGATTGAGTGCGTTTATAGTTCTTGAGATGAAACTGTTTCTGAACCACAAGGAAAGGCTCAGAAGCGTTTAACGTATGAGAGCAGTTCAATAGACAGCATGTCTGAGGCAGCATGTGCTTGACGCTGTATAACGATAATTCTCTTTCCGATCAGTTGCTGTACAGCTGTGATTCCACACTCGGATACAGTGGGATAAATACTCCAAGTGGTACAGTGAGAGTAATATGGAAAAAGATGATCCGCTGTGGCAACCCCTAATGGGAGCAGCTGAAAGGAGAAGAAGGAGGTGCAGTGAGAGTAACAACACTAAAGCACCTATGGTATTTAGAACAGTTTGACCATTCTATGGACCATTATATTGTTACAGGTTAATTACAATCAGATGCATTAAACTAATAAACAATATGCGGTTAATTTCAGTGCATTTATAAAGCCGCATCAGGGATGTGGATCTAAATAAGAAAGGGAAACCACACTGGAACAGTAGCACTGCTTTGATGTTTGGTGCCGCCTGTCTGCAAAACAGAGCGAAGAACTTGCATACGGCAGGGTATGAGCTACCGTGGAAATGTGCATGGCTTTACACGAAGTTTAGGTTTTATACATCATGATTTGAACGTAAAAACGTTCGTACGCAACATTTTTGTGCGTACGCACCTTTTATACATGAGACCCCTTGTGACATGTCGGCATTCTGCCAGCAGACAGCTGCACTAGTTCAGGTGTGACAAGGCCAAAGAACTGACCAGAGGTTGTGCTACATATTCTGTCAGATACTGTCTGATCTGGCAGATATTGTCCAGAGTGAATCTGCAAGGCCAATATTGCATGTGGTAAAGAAAATCAAACAAAAAAAATAATCCAGCTGCAGCAAAGGAAGAAAATCAGTACCACAATTCACAGATTGAAGTTTTAATTATTGGTGATCAGATTAGATAAAAACAAATCACTGCAGGAAAAAGAAGGTATAAAAAAATCATGTACAAGAGAAACAGAGTCAAATTCAGCAAAATAAAACAATATTCACAAACCAAAATTCTGTTTCAATATTTAAACATAAATCTTAGTAACATTTGCTAAAACAAAAGAGCATCAATACCTTCAAAAATACATCAGAAAAATAAATAACTTTATTTTCCTTTGTTGAACTGGCTGTGTGCTATGGATCATTGTTGTGTTGCAAGCTGAAATTCCTTAGTAATTAGTAAATTAGTATTACAACAAATATGAGTTCAACCATGGTCTTATCAAACTACACAATATTTTGTCCCACATGGTTTTTGGGGACTGAATGTGTCCTACAAAAAGGTGATTTTCTTTTTTGTGAAAAATTGTTTCCATCTTGCTACCCTACTCTTACAGTTAATATCTGCAATAGATAGATAGATAGATTTTATTTGTCACCAAAGGGAAAGCAGAACTTTACAGAAGTTAAAGAGAGAGAAGGAGAAATATATATACTGGAGAAATGCTGCAATCAAGAGGTAGCAAGATGGTCAGACCTATCCAGATGTTTATTTGAGGGTGTTAACATTTGAGTAAAGCTGGTCCAGCTTGTTCTGTCCGAAAAATTAACAATACGTACAGTCTTTCCAAGTTAAACCTTACATTCCTGAATCTCCTTTAAGTTTACCATTGCCCTTTTAGCAGTCTCACTAGTGAGCTCTTCCTTGACCTTGCTCTGTCACCACTTTCAGAGGAAGGTCCTAAAACTTTGCAATGTTAAATAGGTGTCAAATTTGCTCCATTTATTATTAGCGGTCTTCATTGTTCATTTGCTTTTAAAATTCTGTTCTCTCTCTCACTCCCAATCTGTACTTTGCAATAAAAAGATCTACTAGATTTTTTGTTAGTTCTTTTAAGACCATAGTTATTGCTGTATGATGCAACAAAGAAACTTCCAGTGAAATCCTACAAGATCTGTGGATTGTATTTAGGGCTAAAAAGAATCACCTCAGGTTTTGTGAAATGAAGGTAAATTACCAAATCTAAGCACAGTTATAACATTCATTATAAATGTTGTATACACAACCAATAAGCATTTAATCATTTTCTGTAAAATTATAGCCAACAAAGTTTTAAGTTTAGCTAAACAGAGAAGATCTTATTACCATTAAAAAAGGGCGAAGATTATTTGCCTTGAATTCCTCCGAGCTTGAATTATGTAAAGCCCAAAGTCTAGTCTGGTTGTTTGGCTTTCAACACACATCATCCCAGCCTGCTACACCAAACCTGGTTAATTCAATTTAGAGTTACATGCTTCTTTAGAATGAGACAAGCTAGAAATAGGCTAAGTGAAAACAATTAACCCATTTAATAAACACATCCTGATCAGGGTGCCAGTGAGCAGAAACCATAGCAGGCAACAAAAGTCCGGAAATCATTTAATACTGGCCGATAGTTTCTAATTTGGGTTTAAAGTTTTTGGTAAAAGTAAACTACCATCCTCCTCTATATCAAAACAGTCAAGTTTTTGTGTACGTTTTGCAGACCGTTTCCAAACCCCTCTAGCTACCTATATATGCAACTCATATTTAAAAGCAATATCTGTAATTGTACAATTATCAATAATTATCTCACACCATCTTGCCAGTCAGTGATACCTAAAGTTTGGATTTTTTTTTTTTTTTTGACAAGATGGAAAAAAAAATGTTACAATTCCAAACATTTTTAAATGCAAACACAGCAAAATTGAAAATACCTATTATGCAAGCTCTTAAGATATATTTGATGTTCAGTAGACTTTAAGGATAACCTGAGAGATGGGGTTGGACACGTGAAAAATTCTAGCCAGATATGCCTCAGTAGTTCACAAGGCACCCCTACTCTTGTCTATTGTCGCACTCTACTAATCACCAGAATATATGCATAGCCTTATACTGTTAGAACAAAACATTTAAAATGAGTTTGAGATTGCAAAATATGATTGTTTCTTCGTGCTATATATCTGTCAAAAGATATTTATTTACACGAATCCATTGCAAAATGAAAGCCTAGGGCATCAAAAGTATTCATTCAAGCAAACGCAGCAAAAGTTGGGCTTCAAATATTTTCAGACATTAAACATACAAAAGATCGCGCTCTGTTCTAAAATTGCCTCTACTAGTTTACTATTAAGGCGTCCTTAGTATACCTAGATGAAAAAATGATATGCGATACTAGGCCACCACAGGATAACCGTCAATTTAGAGAATACATTTCAATAACTCTTGGCATTTTACTTACACAACAGTCGTCTTAAGACAAAATATTTTGACCAGTACGTAAAGGAATGGATCATGCGAATGCTTTTCATGTCTGTCGATGTTATAACAGCAATGCATGCAACAATATTTAAATTGCATTCATCATGGAAGGCGTAAAAGGTTGACACACGTAATAGTTAAAAGCGTATAAAATATTGTATGTGTCAGCAAAGAAAAGGGACATTTACGCAGATCGTGCAACTAACGGATTTGCAAACAAAATCTTCCGCGATGGCGCATAAGTCACTTTACAATTTCAGAGAACTTGTTTTTTGCAATACCACAGAGAAAAGCGATCGAACTCCTTATAAACTTGTCTGTTTACCTGCGCCTGATCTTCAGTTGCGAGTTTCATCTCTGAATCTGAGTGAGAGTCAGAGAGCTCCCCATCTTCCAAGTCTTCCATTCTGTCGGCGTAAAAAGACGTGAATACGACCCAGGCAGTAATAACATGACTTCTCTGCGGTACGGCGGGAAAGAGGAAATATTTCCGGGTCATCGCTTCAGATTTCAATAGCCAATCGTGTAAATACCACAAATACAATTTTGACTGTTAAAACGTTTGCAAACCTTTAAAGAAATGCTTAAGTTGGAAATCATTTAGTATTACGATAAATTGTACTTGCCAGTTAGTATGGGAGCACTGTATAAGATAAATGAGCGACGAAAATGTGTAAGTAAAAGATGATCTACAGGAAATTGAAAAGTTTTGATTGGGGTTTTAAAATGACAAGGTTGAAAACTTTTATTTTCCCAAGAAGAATTATTAACAGATTAATGATTGTATTTATGAACTTTTAAAATAGATTTGTAAATGGATTTGTGAATTGGTAGAAAGAGTTACATGTTTTAAAACTTGCAATGCTATATCTTTCCCCTCATCCTCACTTAAACCTATCTGTTAGTCCTACAATGGGTCATGGCTTGACGGTAACCTCAGACGCAAAATAGATCAGAAATCAGCCAACACAGGACAGGTGGCGCCCAATACCGTACGCGTCAAATTTATTAATATATATAAAATAATTTTCCATTAATTAACAGGAATATATTATCAAACGTTTAAGTAAATACAGATTCATTATTATAAATGCATGAAAAAGATAAGATCGAGGAAGGCACAGTGAATTTTGCTATTGTATTTTAGCTCTGGGTGACGGTTCAAATCCTGACCTTCTCACTGTATATATTTTGTTGGTCTACCTCCCACATCCCAAAGACGTATAAGTTAGGTTGACTAGCATTTACAAACTTGGTCCAGTATGAGTGAGTGTTGATGCGTGACAGATCTTGTCTGGTGCCCAAATCCATGTTAGATAGATAGATAGATAGATACTTTATTCATCCCAAGGGAAATTAAAGTACCAGTAGCCAAGAATTAATTCTACCAAGTTAAATACAAACATTTAAGTACACATACTACACAAATAACAAATATTGTACAAATAGTGCAATCACAGTACACTAGATGATAATACAATAATGCTAATTCAGTGACAATTGTGCAAATAATAATACTACCAAGGTGGCACATAATATCAAAGTCAAAATTACAGATACTAAAGTGGCTTAATGTCAAAGTAAAATAAAATAAAGTGACATGGATTATGCTAATAGGGTAAACAAAAAGCTATACAGTGTTTGCATTATACTTGCACATAGCGATTCTGGGATTTGCTCTGGCTCCCCACAACCATGAATATAGATTCAAGAGATTTCAAGGTTAAAAAAATATATATACAGATGGCGAAGTCAGTTGTGCATAGTAGTCTATGGTGGATGTGTGGGTCAGATTTCAGCTATTGTTGGGGGAAAAAAGTGGAGGTAGGTACATCCATCCGTTTTCTAAATCAGCTTATCCAGAGCAGGTCACGTGGAAGCTGGAGCCTATCCCAATAAGCGTTGAACACAGGGAGGCAGTCTATTGCAGGGCGATTATACACACTATGCCAATTTTGCATTGCCAGGCCATCTACCTTGCATGTCTTTGGACTGTGGGAGGAAACCCACGCAGACGCAGGGAGAACATGCTAACTCCACGCAGGTAGTACCCAGGACAAGAATCCGTGGTCTCCTTATTGCGAGATAGCAGTGCTATCACCGTGCCACTATGTTGCTCAGACTTTCAAATAAAGATGTTAAAATTGTTCATTAGTAGTAGTAGCTTCATTATTTCCTCAGTTTACAAAATACAGTGGAATTCTTACGTGTACAGTGCATCCGGAAAGTATTCACAGCGCATCACTTTTTCCACATTTTGTTATGTTACAGCCTTATTCCAAAATGGTTTCAATTCATTTTTTTCCTCAGAATTCTACACACAACACCCCATAATGACAACGTGAAAAAAAAGTTTACTTGAGGTTTTTGCAAATTTATTAAAAATAAAAAAATTGAGATAGCACATGTACATAAGTATTCACAGCCTTTGCCATGAAGCTCAGAATTGAGCTCAGGTGCATCCTGTTTCCCCTGATCATGCTTAAGATGTTTCTGCAGCTTAATTGGAGTCCACCTGTGGTAAATTCAGTTGATTGGACATGATTTGGAAAGGCACACACCTGTCTATATAAGGTCCCACAGTTGACAGTTCATGTCAGAGCACAAACCAAGCATGAAGTCAAAGGAATTGTCTGTAGACCTGTGAGACAGGGTTGTCTCGAGGCACAAATCTGGGGAAGGTTACAGAAAAATTTCTGCTGCTTTGAAGGTCCCAATGAGCACAGTGGCCTCCATCATCCGTAAGTGGAAGAAGTTCGAAACCACCAGGACTCTTCCTAGAGCTGGCCGGCCATCTAAACTGAGCGATCAGGGGAGAAGGGCCTTAGTCAGGGAGGTGACCAAGAACCCGATGGTCAGTCTGTCAGAGCTCCAGAGGTCCTCTTCCAGAAGGACAACCATCTCTGCAGCAATCCACCAATCAGGCTTGTATGCTAGAGTGGCCAGACGGAAGCCACTCCTTAGTAAAAGGCACATGGCAGCCTGCCTGGAGTTTGCCAAAAGGCACCTGAAGGACTCTCAGACCATGAGAAAGAAAATTCTCTGGTCTGATGAGACAAAAATTGAACTCTTTGGTGTGAATGCCAGGCGTCACATTTAGAGGAAACCAGGTACTGCTCATTACCAGGCCAATACCATCCCTACAGTGAAGCATGGTGGTGGCAGCATCATGCTGTGGGGATGTTTTTCAGCGGGAGGGACTGGGAGACTAGTCAGGATAAAGGGAAAGATGACTGCAGCAATGTACAGAGACATCCTGGATGAAAACCTGCTCCACAGCGCTCTTGACCTCAGACTGTTCATCTTTCAGCAGGACAACGACCCTAAGCACACAGCCAAGATATCAAAGGAGTGGCTTCAGGACAACTCTGTGAATGTCCTTAAGCGGCCCAGCCAGAGCCCAGACTTGAATCCGATTGAACATCTCTGGAGAGATCTTAAAATGGCTGTGCACCGACGCTTCCCATCCAACCTGATGGAGCTTGAGAGGTGCTGCAAAGAGGAATGGGCGAAACTGGGCAAGGATAGGTGTGCCAAGCTTGTGGCATCATATTCAAAAAGACTTGAGGCTGTAATTGCTGCCAAAGGTGCATCGACAAAGTATTGAGCAAAGGCTATGAATACTTATGTACATGTGATTTCTCAGTTTTTTTATTTTTAATAAATTTGCAAAAACCTCAAGTAAACTTTTTTCACGTTGTCATTATCGGGTGTTGTGCATAGAATTCTGAGGAAAAAAATAAATTTAATCCATTTTGGAATAAGGCTGTAACATAACAAAATGTGGGAAAAGTGATGCGCTGTGAATACTTTCCGGATGCACTGTATGTCCAGAGGATATTAAAAGTTTAACTGAATTTCAGTAATTTTTTTATTTAACATACTTGAAAGGATGGATATACTCTAGAACAGTGGTTCCCAACCTTTTCCATGCCCTGCATAGCTAGAAACTGATTTATGTTCATATCCCCCACAAAAAGTAGTATCACATTTGAAGATGAAGAAGTTAAATTTCAAATTTCTGAACCACATACAGTATTGTGGGTGAACTAATTGAACTAAAAAAATAAGCTTTTAGCTTATTGGTGCATACAATTTAAATATAAATTGAGCAATTTACCTTTATAAATCACAATAATCTTGTAAATGTGTCCTCTGCGAAATTTAGACACTCGATTGCTGATATGGCAGTTGGGGTATCCCATGAAGATCAAGCACTGTGATGTAATGATATACGATCAACGATCATGGGATTTCATGGGTTGGAGATCCCCGTGAAGCAACGGCTGCCAGAGCACCGTTAAGCAATGACATACAGTTGATGAGCTTTGTACCCTGATAACACCTGCACTGCAGTTCAGAAACAGATGCACCGCCCAATGACAATTGCTGCCCTACTGCCAGGACCGCCAGCAAAAAAGATGGCTTGAGTGTAAGTAGCAGGTGTTGTGGAAGAAAATTATGAATACAGACAGCCCCCACTGGAATGCCCCGATTTAAGCAATAAAACACAGGAAGGAGGAAGTGCCAATCGATATTCTTTATTTAAATCTCCAAAGAGGTAACAAGTGCATTACATGTTAGCCACATGCTACAAAGAAAAAAAGTGTCCTCTGCGCTATATTTATACAATTCATTGATTAGGTCACCATTCTTTAAAAGGAATTCATTACATAATAAGAAAACTTTTAACATGATTGGTTACACCTAGTTGCTAGCGGGACATGGCAGATGTTGATACCTTAAATGAACACAATTTGATTGATAGTCCTGCTTGCTTAGGATGTACATGACATTTTAAATGTATTATTTTTATTCTTATTTTAGGATATGGGTGAGTTTCTCCATTCACACACTGTTTCTCATGGTCAAAAAGAACAATGGCTTAAATTCTTTTTATGATCCAGCTGGGTTCAAAAACAAAAAACTTCTATAGAAGAATGGTTATGCCATAAATGTAACATTTTCTCTTAAGGGGTTATATAAAATAACAAGAAATACATTTATCATAGTGAATAATAAAATAACAGCATCAGCTTTTAAGCATAAGCTCAGAAGGATATTAGACTCAGATTAACATTGGACCAGGGTTCAAATTCAACTCTTACAGTGTTGCATCCAGTTCAGTAACCATTGTCCCGCACTGGCAAAAATCAAAATCAGTGCTTGTACAGAAATCAATACTAGACCTTGCCCTTCTCTACATTTCCAGGTTCAAATTCCATTCCATTTTCCAAAAGTTATTCACCTTTACGAACTCTCCGCCTGCAGCAAGGAACCCGCAAGAATGCACATTTCTGTGGCTCATTCGTAGGTGACAATATTGTGTGTGCAATGCCCGATTCTTGTTATATCATAGAACAGCTAATAAATGAACTAAAAATGACAACACCCTGCAAGACACTGATTGCAACTCAATAAAGTTGGACAATGCACCTCACTCAATTTTGGTAAATTATGAAGCAGCCTTCCTCTTTGTCGCACCCCTGTGGGCACTCCAGGTTGTTTTAGAACATCTGATAAAATTGCTTACAGGAAAGTTGTCACATCAATATTTTCAGAGTATAGAAGTAGAATTTATTCATGGATTAAAAGGTTAAACATGGAAGAGATAGAGTATGCTAATGTGAAATTCCACTATTGTATTTAATTCAACAAGTACATGTTGATTTCTCTTTAAAAAGTAGTAGAACTGATTAGTACAACTGGTAATATTGGTTGAGACATAGTTCAGTGATTCTGAAATGCATGACTGTTTACAACTAAATGATCAGGAAATTTCTTTATAACATTCACTCCAAATTATCTTAAGAATCGTACCAAATCCACTGTTCTTCAATGATGGATTTCCTTAACAATCTGTGTGTGCAGTTATACCACACCCTACATTCCCAGCTAACATGTTAAAAGGCCCAGGCCTGCTCTTTTCAAAATTGAGAAGTCACCATGCTTCTTTTGTAACTATTCACCTCTGCTGCCAGTTATTGGCAATGCCATCTGAATGGCATGATAAATCTTCAGCCTCCAGCTCACTCAGTCTCAGCCCTTAGAGGGACATTGTGTTCATATATTTTCATTTTAATGTCTAGATATGTCTAGTCAGCTTTTGTAATGCATACATAACCAAGCTACACAGGGTGCCAGTCAATAGCAGGGCACATTCACACACTCAAGGCCAGTTTAGTGTTGCCAGTTAACTTAAACTGCTAGTCTTTGGGATTTAGAAGGAGTGCCTGGAGAAAAAGACCTGACATATAGCATGCTTGTTTGAAGAAGGTCTGAGGCATTCTCTCTCTCCACTACTGACTATTGGTAATGCTTAGCCTGCTTTTAGTGTTTGATCTGCTGTCAGGCTCTCCTAATAGTATCACCAAGGGCATCTTGCTCTCACTCACCACTTGTGAGTTGAAACAGGCCACCATAAGGTTATTTACAGCATCTTGCTATAACAGGGACTAACATGAATTACGAAATTATAAGCATTGGAAAAGGCATCAGGATTTCTTAATACGTGTATGCTGGAAACAACAGACAAATAGATCACCAGAAGGGGGTGCTATCCATCCATCCATTTTACAATCCCATCCAACACAGGGCGCCAGAAAGGAACCAATCCTGGGCAGGGCGCCAACCCACTGCAGAGGGGCTACTATGTCTCAGTAAAATGGGTGAGATCTGAGAGTCAATTGCATATATACTGTATATAAATGGATGATGAGGTGTATCTATCTAAAAGAGTTAGGCTTGTGGGACTTATTTAATAGTTGGTGCTCCTCTATAAGGGATGGGTAATTAGGTTTTTGCCTGGCTCTTTAAGAGAAGTTTGGGGTATGAGCTGGAAGGCCCCAGGAGTTTTTTATGCTTTTCCTAACCCCAGAAGTAACAGTTTGACTTCCCTCTGAAGTAATTCTGTCCAAGACTTATAGGCCCCTTCTGGCCCTAGAGCTATTGAATGTGGAGTCTTAGAAAATTGTTTGACAAGCACTTGACTGGAGAAAAGAAGAGAGGCCAAATGTATATCAATAAAGGTACAGAGGGTGACAAATTGATTTATATGTAGTAAGAATACCATGTAATAAGGAAAGACCAAATCTTGTTTTTAATTGGTGACATATCTAAAGACTGAGACCAACTAGTCTGCAGCTGCCTGCAATAAAATTAAACCTGTTTGATTTTCTCTTAGATGGACATGCGGGCTGTATATGCAGGAGAACTGACAACTTATAAATACTCATCCAGAAGTACAATGCATAGATTGTAGAGCATGATTTGAACCTCACAAATAGAAGAGAAACTCATCTGTCTGATGTCTTGTGTTTTATGTACTAACTAGCATAATACCCGCGCTTCGCAGCGGAGAAGTAGTGTGTTAAAGAGGTTATGTAAACATATATATACATATCTACATATACACACATCTACATATACATATATATACATACATATACACATCCACATATACATATATATACATATACAAATTTACACATCTACATATATATAAATATATATACCTATTGTAAAAGGCGCCGTATAGAGCCCAACCTGGCACAGACTCAGGCAGAGGCACGTACTTAAATAAAACAGTTTTTATTCTTTCTTCAGCCATGGGGCATGCCTTCCCCGTGTCCCACAGGCCCAACACAGTCCCAAATACACTCCCAATTAGCACAACAAACCACACTTCTTCTCTCCCACCACTCCACCACAAGCTTAGTCGTCGTCGTCGTCGTCGTCGTCGTCGTCCTCCTCCTCCTCCCGACTCTGGCTCTCTCGAGTGGTGGTGGCTGGCCTTTTTTATATCCCACCCAGAAGCGTTCCAGGTGCTTGATTACCTGGCCCTAATTGACCTTCCGGGTGAGGCTGACGAGTCGACCAGCTGGGCTGGAAAGTCCATGCAGCTCCCCCTGGCGGCCATCCAAGCCCCCAACCAGGCTGTGGAGGACTCCATCTCCCATGGAGCCTTGCGCCAGGTTGGGGAATCATCGTCCACCAGGGAGGCTGCCACCAAGCGTCCTGGGGGAGGTACTGAGCTGCCCATGGTGGCTCCCCCGGAACAGATGCAGCAGGGGCGTCCCTGCTGGACATGGGACCCGGCTGTCCTTCACAATATGTACATATATACATATAAATATATACATATCTACATATATATACACATATATATACATATGCACATATATATATATAAATATAGACATACATATATACATACATTCATACATTCACATATATATATATATATATATAGCAAAATACCCGTGCTTCGCAGCGGAGAAGTAGTGTGTTAAAGAGGTTATGTAAACATATATATACATATACATATATACATATATACACATATCTACATATACATATATATACATATATACATATATATATATATATACATATACACAACCACATATATATATACATATACATATACACATATCAACATATATATACACATACAGTGGTGTGAAAAACTATTTGCCCCCTTCCTGATTTCTTATTCTTTTGCATGTTTGTCACACAAAATGTTTCTTATCATCAAACACATTTAACCATTAGTCAAATATAATACAAGTAAACACAAAATGCAGTTTTTAAATGATGGTTTTTATTATTTAGGGAGAAAAAAAATCCAAACCTACATGGCCCTGTGTGAAAAAGTAATTGCCCCCTTGTTAAAAAATAACCTAACTGTGGTGTATCACACCGGAGTTCAATTTCCGTAGCCACCCCCAGGCCTGATTACTGCCACACCTGTTTCAATCAAGAAATCACTTAAATAGGAGCTGCCTGACACAGAGAAGTAGACCAAAAGCACCTCAAAAGCTAGACATCATGCCAAGATCCAAAGAAATTCAGGAACAAATGAGAACAGAAGTAATTGAGATCTATCAGTCTGGTAAAGGTTATAAAGCCATTTCTAAAGCTTTGGGACTCCAGCGAACCACAGTGAGAGCCATTATCCACAAATGGCAAAAACATGGAACAATGGTGAACCTTCCCAGGAGTGGCCGGCCGACCAAAATTACCCCAAGAGCGCAGAGACGACTCATCCGAGAGGTCACAAAAGACCCCAGGACAACGTCTAAAGAACTGCAGGCCTCACTTGCCTCAATTAAGGTCAGTGTTCACGACTCCACCATAAGAAAGAGACTGGGCAAAAACGGCCTGCATGGCAGATTTCCAAGACGCAAACCACTGTTAAGCAAAAAGAACATTAGGGCTCGTCTCAATTTTGCTAAGAAACATCTCAATGATTGCCAAGACTTTTGGGAAAATACCTTGTGGACTGATGAGACAAAAGTTGAACTTTTTGGAAGGCAAATGTCCCGTTACATCTGGCGTAAAAGGAACACAGCATTTCAGAAAAAGAACATCATACCAACAGTAAAATATGGTGGTGGTAGTGTGATGGTCTGGGGTTGTTTTGCTGCTTCAGGACCTGGAAGGCTTGCTGTGATAGATGGAACCATGAATTCTACTGTCTACCAAAAAAATCCTGAAGGAGAATGTCCGGCCATCTGTTCGTCAACTCAAGCTGAAGCGATCTTGGGTGCTGCAACAGGACAATGACCCAAAACACACCAGCAAATCCACCTCTGAATGGCTGAAGAAAAACAAAATGAAGACTTTGGAGTGTCCTAGTCAAAGTCCTGACCTGAATCCAATTGAGATGCTATGGCATGACCTTAAAAGGCGGTTCATGCTAGAAAACCCTCAAATAAAGCTGAATTACAACAATTTTGCAAAGATGAGTGGGCCAAAATTCCTCCAGAGCGCTGTAAAAGACTCATTGCAAGTTATCGCAAACGCTTGATTGCAGTTATTGCTGCTAAGGGTGGCCCAACCAGTTATTAGGTTCAGGGGGCAATTACTTTTTCACACAGGGCCATGTAGGTTTGGATTTTTTTTTCTCCCTAAATAATAAAAACCACCATTTACAAACTGCATTTTGTGTTTACTTGTGTTATATTTGACTAATGGTTAAATGTGTTTGATGATCAGAAACATTTTGTGTGACAAACATGCAAAAGAATAAGAAATCAGGAAGGGGGCAAATAGTTTTTCACACCACCGTATATATATATATATATATATATATATATATATATATATATATATATATATATATATATATATATATCTAAATCCCCGCGAAGTACTGCTTTTAAATTTTTATTAAGAAGAAAACCTTTTTAAATTGAGGGAAAATATATGAATAACAAATATCTAAATCCCCGCGAAGTACTGCTTTTAAATTTTTATTAAGAAGAAAACCTTTTTAAATTGAGGGACAATATATGAATAACAATTTGTTAAGGATCTGTTTTTTTGTGAAGCAGCCTTAACACAGCTTTTCCGCTGTTTTATAAACGAACGCCATATAAGGTCTTCCTTTTTCCTTGCTTCGCCAAGAAAGGAGCCTTTTTATTAAATCCAAGGGTTCCTCGCTTTTTTTTTTTTCTTTTTTTACGATTGTTATAGTTCTGTTTGTATACCACATTGTCAGTTCAGCACTCCGGTTGTAATATGACCAAGCTGTGCAAGCTTACTGTTAAGAATGCAACGTATAGTTGTACAGGAGAAAAGCAATCTTGCCTCAAATCAATGGCAACCTTTTGTAGGTCTATGAACTTAATTTAAACTTTAGGTTTACACGGTGCTTACTTTCCGAAGTACTTGTACTCATGAATATGTCTGTATGCGTCAGTCGCTCAAATCCACGCGCTTCGCACCGGCAAAGTACTGCTTTTAAATTTTTATTAAGAAGAAAAGAAAACCTTTTTAAATTGAAGGAAAATATACCAATAACAATTTGTTAAGGATCTGTTTTTTTGTGAAGCTGACTTCACACAGCCTCTCCGCTGTTTTATAAACAAACGCCATATAAGGTCTTCCTTTTTCGTTGCTTCGCCAACGGAAGCAGCCTTTTTATTTAATCCACGGGTTGTCCGCTGTTTTTTTGTTCGTTTATTACGATTGTTATAGTTCTGTTTGTATACCACGTTGTCAGTTCAGCACTCCGGTTGTAATATGACCAAGCTGTGCAAGCACACTCTTGAGAATGCAACGTATAGTTGTACAGGAGAAAAGCAATCTTGCCTGAAATCAATGGCAACCTTTTGTAGGTCTATGAACTTAATTTAAACTTTAGGTTTACACGGTGCATTCTTTCTGAAGTACCTGCACTCATGAATATATCTGTATGCGTCAGTCGCTCAAAATCCCCGCGCTTCGAACCGGCGAAGTACTGCTTTTAAATTTTTATTAAGAAGAAAAGAAAACCTTTTTAAATTGAGGGAAAATATACCAATAACAATTTGTTAAGGATCTGTTTTTTTGTGAAGCTGCCTTCACTCGAGTGATCACTTCGAGCTGACTTGCTGGCTAACCATAAGCGTTACCTGGTAGGTAACCACCCATACAATCAGATTGTGAATCAGACTATGAATGCCGTGAATGTAATTACCCCGATCTACATGCTGTCAAATAAACGAACCACACGCCATGGCGCAATTTTAGGGGCTTCGCCTCTAGCGCTAACGTCCGAGGTTCAATTCCCGTAAGGGAGTGAAGTGAGTGGGTGGTTACCTACCAGGTAACGCTTATGGTTGGCCAGCAAGTCAGCTAACATCAGCCACGGTGCCTTCATTTGTGAGAAGCAGATCATAGAATGGTTGAAAATAGTTTACTGTCAAATAATGCAAAGAGTACGCGACACGTGTTTCCCCCTTATTCTTGGCTCATCAGGCGTACACACTCACTGCACTCGCTTACGGTAATCGAACCTCGGACGTCAGCGCTAGAGGGGCTTTGCAGCGGTGAAGTATTGCTTTTAAATTTTAATTAAGAAGAAAAGAAAACCTTTTTAAATTAAGTCTTAAAAAGAGGTGTAAAGATATTGACAATAAGCTACGCAAACCCACCAAGACATGCAATCGTTTAAATCAAGGCGCGAGTCGAAAAACTCCATCCCATAATATTAGTTAACGATTAACACATTTCTATATGTATTGTAAGCATACAATACAACTGATAATATGTTGCGCTTATTTATCTGGTGTACCGACATTTTTGCGCGTTTAACGGCTGAAATCTAACGTGGGTTGTGCCCTTCAGAATGAAAACAGTTTGCATTTACCTTTTTAATAAAAGGCGAGCTTTTAAGCCTGAGAAATCACCACGTAATTGCACACGTTTATTTGCACATGTGTTAATATGTATGCTTACACAGTATTAAAAGACACTCAACAATTAACGTCATTTACCTTCGTTCCCGCGTTTGACTCGTGCTGTAAATCTCTTCCTTATTTTCAGTTCACGTGATTACGTAGGAGGCGTGATGAAGTGATACGTGACTCCGCCTCCTCCATTAGAGTATATGGACAAAAAACAGGTTCCAGTTATGACCATTACGCATAGAATTTCGAAATGAAACCTGCCTAACTTTTGTAAGTAAGCTGTAAGGAATGAGCCTGCCAAATTTCAGCCTTCTTCCTACACGGGAAGTTGGAGAATTAGTGATGAGTGAGTGAGTGAGTGAGTGAGTGAGTGAGTGAGTCAGTCAGTCAGTCAGTCAGTCAGTGAGGGCTTTGCCTTTTATTAGTATAGAAAAGAATGAAAAAAAAGAAACAAAGGGCAGAGATTGTTGTAGAACTCACTGCAACTGTTAATCCTTCGTACAGCGTCAGCTTCGTCAGGCAACACGTTATCAACTGTTAGAAAAATGGTGAGAGCACAACTGCGCTGGAAGATTGTTACTCAGTCTGTAATTTTTTCATGGGCTGCAATTTTCAGTCATTTAACTTGATACAGTGTAGTGACAAGATCAGTGACTGCGACTGACAAATCTGACATACCCCACGACAAAAAGTCACATACAGTAATCCCTCGCTACTTCGCGGTTCACTTTTCGCGGATTCACAACTTCGCGGGTTTTTAAATACAAGTGATTGCCCGCCTATCGCAGAAGTTATGTTCCAGACCCATCAGCAACAGGAGAGAATCCGCGATATTGAAAGACCATATAAATAAATATTTTATAGTTTAAGCCTTAAAATACCCATCCCACATGCTTTAAACACATGTAAACTTATAAAACACACTTTGTTAACACATATGATATGTGGATGTCGGGATAAGGATATGAGTAACATCTCACTATTATAAAACATTTTAACTTCACGCAAGACAAGACAGTGAGACAGGAAAATAGGTGCTGTACAGGCTTTTAAATTATTGACACGCAGAGCGACAAGCAGCACAAAGCCAGCACAAAGTCCACTTCTCCTTAGCGTTCATTCAGCTCCCCACCCCCTTGACAATGCGAAGTGGCAGGAGCGTACTGCGCCTCCGGGGAGGGGGGGTTTGAGCGAACGTGCGTTCAGCCCTCACACACCCCCACTCCTCCTCCTCCTTCTGAACGCGCAGAGCGATAAGCAGGCATTTTGGCAGAAGCAGCACAAAGTCCATTTCTGCTCAGCATGAGTTCAGCTGCCCCCCTTCACAAAGCGAGTGCAGACAGGAAGTGTTTATAAGAGTGTGGGAAAGGTTAACAAGAGAGTGAGAAAGGTTTATAAGAGTGTGGGAAGCATTTATAAAGCCATAAAATATGTATAAATAATAAAATAAATATAGGTCGCTACTTCGTGGATTTTCACCTATCGTGGGGGGCCCTGGAACGTAACCCCCGCGATAGGTGAGGGATGACTGTAATGTGACATCAATTTTACTTGGTTGGATTTCTCTACCAATGTTATACACCCTTATAGTCTCTTTGTAATCAGTGGCTAATATTCTTTCAAGAGTGAAAGTGTTTGTGATCAGTCAGACACTAGAGCACTACTAACAAAAACATTGTATGGGAATCACATCTGGGAAGGAGGATGGTTTATTACCCGGACGGGAAGCCAGAGCAGTAGGACAGATGGATTGGCCTGTGGGACTAGAAAAAATAATAATAAAATAATGAATGGACCAATGGAAGCCAAGAGTTGAGAGCTGTTCCATCCCCTATATGCCAGGTGGCAGTGGTCCTTGTATAATAGCCAAGTTGGAACATCCGCAGCGGTGCTTGGAAGTGGGAGCCCAGAAGTGCAACCATGTCGGGGTCCCTGGGAACCAATAGTGGGTGCTGTCATGGGGGAAACCTTTCTACTTTTTGTATGGTCTGGAAATGCTTCCAGGAAGACATAGCATGGCACTGGAAGCATTCCCAGGTTAGACTTAAAACATAGGCCTCTGCCTCTCAACTCTGACTCCTTAATGTGAGGCAGCAGGCTCCTTTTAAAGCTCCGACACTCAATGGGAGGATGAGAGGAGAAAGAATTTATTTTTACTGTGTATTGTGGATAATCTTTGGAAGTGTGATTGTTGGAGAAATACTGTGGATAAATAAAATATATTTTATTTTATCCTAAGTGTGTTAGGCATTACTGTGTCTTGGGTTTGGGGCTCAGTTATGTCCCCGATGTTACAATACCTATTGTTTTAGTACTTCCATCTTATTTACTGTATGTCATTTCTTGTCAGTTTTTTTAATTTGACTTGCCTTGAACCTGCAGTTTGTAGACCTGCTGAATTTTCCAGTAGGTGGAACTAATGGACTAGAATGTCTCCTAGCTGAGATTCTCAGACACTTGCTGCCTTTCCTTTAACCCAGAGGCCTCAACTTGTGCTGTATCTTAATGGCTTACTGATCAGTCACTAAATTATTTTAATTTTGTCCCTGCCACAAGTGTAACAATAATCTCAATTGAGAGCAATGAAGTAGGGGTAAATCTTCATAACAGAAAGGATGAATAATGTTCTATATTTACTGTGGTTTGTTCCTGGATTACAAACTAGCAATCTTTTCTCTGTAGTCTCCCTAACTTTTAATCAAATATGAAGACACTGAGTTCCTACCTTGAAGCCAGCTGGGAATGATCAATTTATGTTACAACTGCACAGCACATTCATCCTACAAGGAGTAGTCCATCTCCCCATTCTAAACATTAGTCAACCATTAGGCACACAGTAAGTCTATTCCAACTCTTAATACCCAGTCTACTCTCTGTTCATTCACCTTCTGTTTGGTAAACAGTTTGAAAAGAAGTTTATAGGAGGGTTCTGAATAAAAAGTGTGGCATTTCGGAATACATAAAATATTTTAAA
The DNA here is from genome assembly GCF_900747795.2 of Erpetoichthys calabaricus. Taxonomy (NCBI): domain Eukaryota; kingdom Metazoa; phylum Chordata; class Cladistia; order Polypteriformes; family Polypteridae; genus Erpetoichthys; species Erpetoichthys calabaricus. Next base: position 101,667,288 of record NC_041400.2, on the reverse strand, counting down.
GATCACAGAAATATTTCCAAAGAACTGAAACATAAAAAGCAGGTAGCTAATATGGGTGTAATTAACATGTGCGAAGTTATTTGAAATAGTGGAATGATAGACCCTTTCAGCTTTGATTCATGCTTGATTTTAGCAGAATAGCTATAGCTCCCGTGACACTGAACTGGATTAATCAGGTTCAGTAATAAATGATGGGCAGTAGTATCAGGCTCCTTTCCAAATGAAAAGCCAAACAAACAGACTGTACAAAACATGAGCTTAAGTGGCTAATATATTGTACTGTACACAACAAATTGCCAGTGCAGTCCCTAAAGCTGTGTGGCACTAGGCAGGTCATTTAACCATCCATTTCTCCAATTGTAAAATTATATAAATAATTCTTTTATGCATTTTTGAATTATATGTTACAGTGGGGCTCCGGTTTCCTCCCACAGTCCAAAGACATGCAGGTTAGGTGCATTAGCGATTTTACATTATCCCTAGTGTGTGGTTGGTGTGTGGGTGTGTATGTGTGTGTATCCTGCGGTGGGCTGGCACCCTGCTCGGGATTTGTTCCTACCTTGCACCAGTGCTGGCTGGGATTGGATCCAGCAGACCCCCATGAACCTGTGTTAGGATATAGCGGGTTGGATGATGACTGACTGACTGACTGTTACAGAGGGTAAAAATAGACAAATAAATGTAAATGAAAATGCACATTGTTAACAGATTTGCACTGATATACTTTCAAATACTGTGGTGGGTTGGCACCCTGCCTGGGATTGGTTCCTGCCTTGTGCCCTGTGTTGGCTGTGATTGGCTCCGGCTCACCCCCGTGATCCTGTGTTCGGATTCAGCGGGTTGGAAAATGGATGGATGGATGGATGAATACTTTCAAATATTGCAAGCAGCTAATAGACTTTGCATGCAGAGAAATAACCACTTTTTAAAATATGTTTTAGGAGATCACACAACGTTTAAACTCTACCAAATTATTTTTTCACATATTGTAACAATAACAAGTGACAATATTGAACCCCATAAAAAGGCAGAATACTTTTGTATGTAAACCATTTCTGCTTAATTTGCCATTGCATTAAAATTATAAAATTGCATGTTATAATGTTGTTTTCATCATAAAGTAGAGTTATCTGCCGTTTCTTTCCCAGCAGCAGGGTATAATGCAAAAACTAACCACAGATGGTAGCCCTGGGGACACTTATTCACATGCAGGGACAATTTTGAGACACCTGTTTACTTAGAGGCAATCCATGCAGTCAGAATGGTAATATTGTCAACTCCTTTAGAAAGTGACTAAACTGCAATTTGAACCTAGATATAATTTCCAGGGCACCTTTCCCGGGGTTTGTTCCTGCCTTGTGCCCTCTGTTGGCTGGGATTGGCTCCAGCAGACCCCCGTGACCCTGTGTTAGGATATAGTGGGTTGGATAATGACTGACTGACTGTAATTTCCAGCCCATAACTGAAAATAATCATTTCAAAAAAATCAATATTGGACGACTAAAAACAAAAAAGATGCACTATAATATAATAGTGTATTAACTAATAAGGGGCGGCACGGTGGCGCAGTGGGTAGCGCTGCTGCCTCGCAGTTGGGACACCTGGGGACCTGGGTTCGATTCCCGGGTCCTCCCTGCGTGGAGTTTGCATGTTCTCCCCGTGTCTGCGTGGGTTTCCTCTGGGCGCTCCGGTTTCCTCCCACAGTCCAAAAACATGCTGGTTAGGTGGATTGGCGATTCTAAATTGGCCCTAGTGTGTGCTTGGTGTGTTTGTGTGTGTCCTGCGGTGGGTTGGCACCCTGCCCAGGATTGTTTCCTGCCTTGTGCCCTGTGTTAGCTGGGATTGGCTCCGGCAGACCCCCGTGACCCTGTGTTCGGATTCAGCGGGTTGGAAAATGGATGGTTGGATGGATTAACTAATAAACAGTTTTTTGCCTGAGCATCTTTGAAAGAGAACTCAGTATGGCATACTATAATTCTCAAATGAAATGCTTATACTTTATTAAAAACAGACCACTTTCAAAGTTCATTGAAAACTTGTTGAATAAATAATGAGAAAAACTGGTAAAATGTCTGTTGTGATTGCACAATTCAAAAGGCAGAATGGATTACTATGAAAAATACTAGGTTAGGTTATTGTTGTAAACAGCATAGAGAAGTATGCTTGATGATTTATGAGTAAAACCCATTTTATTAAATGAGGAATTGGTAATTTGATCTCAATGAAAAAGAGCAATGACATAGCTAATACAATGATTGGTTGGTTAATTTGAATTCTACAAATGTATAGCCCAGCATCAACTGAATTAGTATGATAATTTGGAGTCTATATTTCTAAAGTATATTTAATTATTTAATATCCAAAACTCTAAATGAAGTGGGGGGAAAAAAAAGAAACTGAGCAAAATTAACAGACTTCATACACAGTGTAGAAAATGCTGTCATTTTAACAAAGAATACTGTATATACAGATTTACTCCAATGAATAACAAAAAAAGAAAACCAATTTTTTCTCCAGGTTATGTGAATATCTGGAATGTTATTGTATATAAAGCAACTGCAACAAATAACTTATTGAAACCAGAGGAACATGGCCCCTTGGTGAACTTCATTCTTAATGATAACCCTTTAGGATTAATTGTAGCTGCTGAAAGAGTGCAATAAGGCCCTTGGGGTACCAAAGCACAACAAACAGCAAGCAAGCTATAAATATTCTATATGTGTATACAGTATATATGTTGTATATGATCTTCAAAATTTTTCACCAAATGGTCATTGTTTTTAATTTTTAATTACATCTTCAGAAGTCGTAATTGTTGCTTAGTTGCTTTTTCCGATCTATTTTATTTCTCTCTTTTGGTGTACATAAAGCTTGTCTAAATGCCTTTTATTGATTCCTCTCTCCTGTGCTTTTTTATATTTTTCAGCTTTTGACTTACCGTACATTATGGCTTTATACATATTTTAATTCATAGGAATTTATGTATCAAATGAATGTGTGTCTTTCTTTATTTTTCAACTAATGTTATCAGTTTTTCCTATTATTGCATCATAGGCTTTTGTTCATTCTTCCAAGCCTATGCTATTTAAATGTCTCTAGAGCAAAGTAAAGCTCTTTCTAGAAAATAGTATAGCCCATCGTTTAGCACTGACTCTTCCTTTGAAGAAGCTTTGGAAAACAGTGCATTTCTACAAGTTATATGTGCTATTATATTTTCAAACATAGTATGTTTACAGACCAAATGACGCTCCTCTCTGTCTTTTATGTTCCATTCTGCTGATTCATTGTAATGAAGCTAGCAAAATATAATATTTTCAAAGCAGCTAATTCAATATAAGGCTAGTCAAAACCTATCTTAATAGCATTGTGTGCAAGGCAGTGGCCAACCAACCAAATGCTAGTTCATCACAACACAGCACCCAGTAACTAGCTGACAAGCAACTTAACATATTGTCTTTGGAATGTTGAAGGAAACGCAGGATAGTCAAAGAAAAGAAAACACCCATACACTGGAAGAACAGACAAACTACACACATAGAGACCCAGTATCTGTGAGGCAAAAGCATTAACACATATTTCACCTGTTTAATGGAGTTGATCATTCACTTGCCAAGCATACTTTGAATATTTTTTCAGAGTTGGTGACTTCTAATTACAATTTCCTAAATAATGTGTCTAGGTGTCATTAAAGGTTATAAGTCATTCTTAAAGCATGATATGATATATTTTGAAATTTTGCTATAAATTGTTGGATGAAGGCAACATTATTTGTTTATTTATTCAAAGAGCCCACTTAATCTTGGCTTTGTAATCTTAGGTGTGGCATGGTAGTACAGTGGTTAATGCTGCTGCCTCACAGGTCCACTATCCAGGGTTCAAATTGTTTGCCTGGTCACTCTAGGTGTAGGATTAACATGCTTTCACTGTGTCTGCAAGGGTGTTCCTCATGATACTCTTGGTTTCCTCTCACATTTCCAAAGAAATTCATGTTTGGTTACTTGGTGGCAGTAAACTGATGTTAGCGTGAGTGTAAGTGTGGACATGTAAGTGGGCCCTCAGATGCTCTGGCACTCTGTCGAGGACTGATTCCTATCTTGTGTATGGTGGTGCTTTCCCCCACAATAAAATGGTTTAAGCAGGTTTGAGAATGTTGATCCTGACGATCCCAACTGGGAACAGTGCACCAGGCGATTATAGAAAAAAACATCAAAACTCAACTACACCAGTCTAAGTTAAGAATCGTCAATTAACCTAACATGCAAATCTTTGCAATGTGGGGGGAAAACCCATAGAAACATGAGTAGAATATGCAGTTGTACATAAACAATAACCAAGTTTGAACCCTTTCTAATGCAGGTAGTGGTAGCCATGCTGATCTAATACTTAATATTGCAGAAATATGTCCTCCATATGCTATGAATCATTATTTATCCTATTCAGCATTGCAGGATTCTGAGTCTATTTTCGCACCCTCAGGTGCAAGGCTGGAAAAGCAGACACAATGTCAGCTCATTGCAGGTCACATTTAGCACATTCATGCACGTACAAGTCTATTTGCAGTCATCACTTAACCTAACTTGCACATTATAGGAATGTGGGAATAAACTCGGAAAAACATGTAAAACCCACATTGACACAGCCCAGGCTGGGATTTAAACTTCTATGGTAGCTGTGTTAACGACTGTACGACCCTAGGCTGTTAAAACAAGTAAGTAAGGAAGTAGGATAAACTGCACTCCATATATCTGATTGTTGTTCATAAAGGAATCAATTTGATATTGATTTTGGTAGTTAAATAGCAAAATTTTTATTTATACCATCACCTAATCTGCAACCATGGAGAGTAATCCTATGTGCTTATCTGTGTACTACTGTATAGTACTATTATCACAGTCGCCAGACTGAGAAATTTGACTATTTTTGAAGATGTATTTTTAAAAAATCACTTTAGATGGGATTTCTTATCTTGGGCTGTTTATTTTAAATTATGATGGATTTTCCAAACCTGCAATAAGTTCCTTCCATCTCAAATTTAACTTAAACTTCATATAGATCAGGTTAATTTACTAAATCACAATTCACTCTTTGAAGGAAAAATATTTCTTGAAGCAAAAATGCAAAATGTCTTCTAGCACAGGGAAAGAAATTTGTTTGGTAAACTTACCAGAATTTTCACTTAAGATGCTACTTTTTAAAATTCTCATAACAAACACAAACTAAAAATTGATACAAACAAAAGTAAGTAATCTCTAGCCAGTTTTTAAATTCTGGGAACTTGTAAAAAACTCAGTTGTTATACAAGATATAGAGTATTTTTCCTGAGGTTATCAAAAATATACTGTGAAGGGGTGTCCTGACACGTGTTTTCATCATGTATTAATATTCATAATCACAATACAGCTTAATATCTCATTATTTAACTTTTACATTTATTTCCTATTTGTTATATTTTCTGCCTCCCTTGCTGATGATTTCAGTGCTCTGCCATTCTGCTTGTTGTGCACGTGCCTTTATGTGATTTTTAAGGACAAGCTGCATGGTTCTTAGTTGACTGCACTTTGTTTCAAGGGAAAGACATTTTGTTTAGCCCGAGAAGACTAAATTCACTGGTAATTTCTTTTTGAGGTTTTTGACTTCTGCTTTTGACTTTGTTTTGTTTACCCCTTCAAGCTTGCCTCTTCCTATTGTTTTGGTTGTGGTTTCTAGACCTTTGTGAATTGACCCCTGCTCTACCCAGAGTATTCTTCCTATTTTGCACATTCAAATTTCCATCTCACTCTAGTGATTATACAGACCTTTTGGAATGATCAAATCAGTACTGACACTGTCACATCAGAAGGAACAATTTTAATTTAGATTCTGAGTATTTACTGTACATTGCTGCCCTATCCAGATCATTGGTAACCAAATTCAATTTCATAGTGAAAATGTATCGTTTGAAGGTTTATGTACTGTTCAGAGTACAGTACTGTTCTTTGCCTTTCACTGTGAACATATTGTTTTCTTGTATACCCCTCTCAATTCCCACTATCAAATATGTGTATGTAATAAACAAAGCTACTCTTAAAATCCTTGGTTGTTTGTCAACACACCAATAGCCTACCTGGCACTTGAGGAAATTATCACTGATAGTCAATGGCACTAGAGATATTGACGTGTATATGGTATTATTCACTGTTGATGTAATTTAAGCCTTCATAAGTAACACATTTCCCACAGCCTTTTTGCTCCTGTCACACAAATTAAATGCTTTTTTGAAAGAGCATTTAAAGTGGTTATTGAATGTAGAAATATCAAAGATCCTCTGTTTGGTGTACATCTACAGTATCAGCTGTTGTTAAATGAAGACTTCTCATATGGTTATTGCAAACTGTGTAAGAAAAGTAGCTCTGCTGGCTCTGTAATTTCTACTTAGACGTCTATTCAGCTTTTGAAGAATTTTTATTTAAAGGGTCAGATTCAAGCAATGACAGTTCTAGAAAGTGCATAGCAGAAACCTACCCTGTATCAAATGCCATTCCATTGTAAGTTGCATTTGTGAATGCATCGACATTCACTTATACTTATACATCCTTAGGATGTGGAAGGAATCTGCAGTAATGATGGAGAAGTAGGGAAACAATTTTTATGTTATGCTTTTGTTAGAAGTAAAACTTAAAATCTGGTAAGCAAATCCACTGCAATAGTGACCTTCTAACATGCAAGTTCTGAAGGTACAATAATACCTGGGTGAACAAATCCCCTGAGAACAAGGTTCCTCTATGACAAAGTGGGCACAAAATGTGTTATGGCGCATGCATATATTGAAGTACCAGTCTGCTAGAGTGTGCTGGGTTAGTCATTGTGCTACTTCCTTACATATGATAGTTGTTGTCTGTCATTGGTATTGTGCATGCTATAGAAGGCAAACTTATTATATGTGAGTGCTTAGTTATTTCACTCATAATGAAGATACAGTATAATAATATTTTTTAGAAAGTATTAAATATAATGTGGTCAGCATGTTACAAATTCATAAATTAATATCTTTAGAAAGTAAAATGTATAATATGAAATGGGCAGAAGGGGAAGAAAAGAATTAGCAGAATTATTGGGTTAACACCCAGTACTGAAAGGTACCAGGGCAGTGCAGAGCGTGGAAGAGACAATATGAATAGAGCGCCTTGATGTTTGCTCTAGAGTTTATTTACTGGTTTATGTGTATTTTCTGTTTTATTGTTGTTTTCTGTTATGCTTGATTTATTATTTTTCATATTTCTTTACAATTGGTGTTTGCTTATTATTTGTTATTTGTGCACTATATTTTTAAATATTCTGTAGTTTCTTGCATATTATGGGTGAAACCCCAGGAGGTGGGGCCATCCTGATGTTACTGATGCTGGGTCCTCTCACTTCCTTTATACAGAGCTCAAATAGGGGGTTCCTGCAGTAGATTACTGAGAGTTAATTGTTGAACATCTGTGAGTATAGTTTTCTTTTGAAATGTTCTGGTTCTCAATTTGTCACTTTTTTCATTGTATTTTGCTTGTGGACTTTGCATTGGAACTTGTTAGCCTTGTGTTGCCTTTTTTATAAAAATCCCTTTTTGCTTTTTGTAAATACATTTTTCATTTTAAAGGTGTGGCGGATGGCCGGGGCCCATGCCCAGCCGGGACGCCCCTTCTGTATATGGTCTGGGAGAACAGACATGGGCAGCACAATACCTCACCCGGGTCGCTGAATGGCAGCCCCCCTGGGTTGTGGCAGTTCCTCGGACTCCCACAGGGCTTCACAAGAATTGGATTTGGTTACAGCCCTGTTGGGATACGAGGGTGCCACCAGGGAGTGCTGCAACAACTGCTGAGCCCTCTTGGGCGGGTTTTCTGCCGGGGGTGTTCTAAAAGGAGCCAGCAGCCACCACTCTGGGAGTCAGGAGGAGGGAGACAACGCTTGCTGGTGAGGAGGAGTAATAGGAGGAGGAGGAATGGTGATGGTGGTGGTGGTGGTGGTGAGGACATTATTTGTGCTTGGGCTTATTGGTCTTTGTGAGACTGTGTTGTGCCTGCGGGACACGGGGAAAACGTGCCCCATAGGTGAAGAATATAAAAGTTTATTTCTTTTATTTGTCTGTGTCGGGTCGGCGCTGGTGAAGCGCTTTTTTCACAAAGGATACTTTGTTTTGTGTTGTCTCAATTAGCTAGAGGGTTACAATTACCATCTCCCTTGTGAGGAATTTTTGATATATGTATTCTTAAACATTTAAAGCCTTCTTGAACCATTAAAGCCAGCTTCCTAAAGCCTGCAGGAAGTAGTTGGGGCTGTCAGCCTGAGGTAAAGCCAATTCTTGGCAGGTTTATGAACGTAGGGATTTACTTTGTGGAACTTTTAAGAGTCCTCACACCATTCATAAGACCAGCAAGCACTTTGGAGATGCTTCTCATCTGCTATAGTCAAGAAGTCTGGAAGATTTTCCACCGGCAAGTCTCCATTAGCCCTGCAACAATGGCCCAAACCAAACCCCACACCCATGCCCTCCAGGTCTTTACAATATGTATCCATATTAATCCTAAGTTAACATCTGCCTTTGATAAAGAAGTTTCTTATAAAAATAAAAACTAAAATCTTGAAATACATTTACTTTGTTTATTGAGGCATAACAGTATTTTGTCTGTTATAATAGGTGGCTTAGTGGACAAGGCCTATGTAAAAAGAATAGGTTGCACAAATTTATGAAGTCATTCCATGAAATGCTGCCCTGAAGATTTGAAAATTCAAGATCAGCTGGGGCTGGTAGAGGAATCTCTGACTTGGTGTCATTGTTGTAAAAGTTAGGCCATCCCTAACATGGAAGTCACCCAATGAGGTCTAAAGCTACTTTGAGCCAAATGACACAGTAAGTGTACTTAAGGGAGGAAAGCTGGGACAATGGCTCAACCCAATGGATGATGAGAGAAAGAGAGCAAGAGAGATACACACTCACATACACATAGAAAGCAAGATAACTTGTGGTGCATGATATATATATATATATATATATATATATATATATATATATATATATATGGAAGAGAAGGTCTGTGATATGGTTTGCATATTTGCAGCTGGAGATCCACAAAGGGAGAAAATGAATCACGTATCATAAAGTAGCTTTTATTCCTGAGCTTTCAGCCCATGCCAGGGGCCTTCATCAGAGGATAATGCTTAGACTTACAAGAATCAAAGGCAATATACAGTATAGCAAAAATTAGGAGGGGGCAGGAGAGGAGCTAAGTCAGTGTGTTCGGGGGGGGGGGGGGGATTGGTTGTAAAGTTTTATTTATTATGAACATGTTCTTCTTAAGTTTGCATATGCTGGGTTTATGTCCAAATGTCTGTTAATGGTGTTCTCGTTTGATAGCCAATATTCAGCCAGCACTCTGGCACTTTTAGTACTGGCCTTAAAACTTACTTGTACATTGTCCCAGTTAAATGTATGTCCTATTGATTTAGTATGCGTATAGATCAGTGATCGTGAGTCCTTCCTTTTGATGGCATTGCGATGTTCGTGTATACGTGTTGCGATTCTTTTTGATATTTGTCCTATGTATACCACTGGGCAAGAACTGAATGGAATGCTATAAACTGTGTTTCGTGTTTCTGCTGTCGATTTCTTGTTTTTAGCATCAAAGAGGACTGTGCGCAGATTGTTCGCGGGTTTGTGTGCTATTCTGATGCCTGACTTGGCCAGGATGTGTGCTGCACCTTCAGACACCCTGTTATGATAAGTAAGTGAGTACCAGGTGGGATGGGGGTTCTGGTTCAAGTCGATTGTTTGCTGAGTTTTTTGGCGTCTCCTCTGTAAGCATTGTTTAATGAATGTTTTTGAGTATCTGTTTGAAGTGAAAAGACGGAAGAGATAGCGTCTTTCGTTCGTTTTTGTCTCCTTCTTATTACAACCACCCAGTATCTCATAAACGGAGCTGTGTTAAAACTATTCGGAAGAGTCCACACCCATTGTAATACGTGTTTGCTGAAGAACCGGCATCTTAAATTTGGTCCTGTGTCTCCTCACATTTGTATCCCAGTTAATCAGGACGTCATTGATTTCAGATGGAAAGTTCCTATACACTTTTATTAACTTAGCAATGTCCAATTTAAATGGGAAACATGCTCCATTTACACTGTTTCACATTAATTTCCAAGGGTGGCAACAATTGTGGCACATGTGTTTTTGTTAAAAATATTTATTTCTTGATGAGGGCTTTGTTTTTCTTTGAATGAACTTGTTTCAGTTAAAAGTCAGATGTTTCTCGTTTTTTCAGTGCAAGATGATGGTTCTTCAGCAAACAGTGATATTTTTCTAACCCTTCTTACTAATTTTTACAAGGGGTTCCAATAATAGTCAAACTTAAGTCAAGCTTAACAAAACTAAATTCAATACAACCCCCACCCATGACAAAGAGAGGAACAGCCAGCCAGAGTAAAACTTTAAGAGTAGAAAACAGTGAAGACAATCCTTTTTCCCAATATAAGTACTTATTCTAAAATGTTATTGATTAGATCCTGCCAGGTTTTAAAAAAAAAGTTTTGAACAGACCCTCTAAGTGATAATTACATTTTTTAAAATTTCAAATAGTATAGAACATCAGTTACCCATTGACTTTAAAAAAGTGGGCTAGGATTCTTCCAGTTGTGCAAGATAAGTCTACTTACTAATAGTGAAGTAAAGGCAATTAAAGTTTGTTTGTCCTTCTCTACTTTAAGTCCATCTGGGAGTACACCAAACACAACTGTTAATAGATTAGGAGTGATTGTGACACCAAGGCTGTCTGACAGGCATTTAAGGATTTTGGTCCAGAATGATGCTAATGTGGTGCATGCCCAAAACATATGGCCCAATAAGGCTACAGCTTGACTGCAATGTTTTCAGGTTGGATCTTGCCCTGGAAACATTTTGGACAATTTTAAATGAGATAGATGTGCTCTATAAAAGATTTAAAGTTGAATAACTGTATTCTTTGCGCGTATGCAGCTAGAGTAAATTCTGTGCATGGCTGGAAATAGTGGAAATATTGCATTGATGGGAAGGTAAATTTGGAGTGTAATTGTTCGTAGGATGCAAAAACGTTATCTATGTATAAATCTCTAAGTAATTTAATCCTGTACATAGGTAGTCCCATTCAACCATATCAAATGTTATTTCCGCATCCAATGATAATAAGATCTCCGGGATGTTAGACTTTATGGGTGAATACATTATATTAAACAGGCACCGAAGATTGGAAGCTAAGTGTTTGCCATTAATAGATCTGGTTTTGTTTTGTAATATTACCGAAGGAAGCACTTTCTCAGTCATTCTAGCTAGAACTTTGGAGAGTATCTTAACATCATTATTCATAAGTGAGATTGGTCTGTATGATGCACATTGTAATAAGTCCTTATTTTTCTTAGGAAAGATGGTATTTAATGCTTGGCGAAAAGTTTGAGGTAGAATTTTATTGTATGTGGCTTCTATAAATGTTGTTAATTAAAGGGGAGCAAACTTAATTGAACATTTTTTATAAAATCGGCAGGGTAGCCATCAGGGCCTGCTGCTTTCCCACTCACTGAAGTGAGTTTATAGTCTCTAGTAATTCTGAGAGTGTCAGAGGTTTATTCAATTCCTCTGCACTGAGAGTATCTAGCTCTGGTATATGCGATGCATCAAAAAACGCATTAGATTTTAACTTGTCTTTTTTAAACTGAGTAGAATATAAGGACTTATAGTAGTCTCTAAAAGTGTGCATTATATTTTTATGGTCAATGATTTTGCCTCCATCTGTGTTGGTAATTACTGGTTTTGCATTGCGAACTTCCTGCTTATAGATTTGTTAAGCTAAGTACTTATTAGCCTTCTCTCCGTGTCCATAGTAACAATGTTGTGATTTAAAAATTTGTTGTTCTGTTTCTTTTGTTGTCAGGAGGTTGAGTTCTGAATGCAAAGCCTGTGTTTTCCTATAAATTGCCTCATATGGGAATCTGGCATGTTCTTGATCTATTCTGGTAATTTCACTGATTAACTGACGCCTTCTTGGTTTCCGATTTATTTTTATTGGAGAGATATGAAATAATATGTCCTCTTAAAAATGCCTTCAGAGTTTCCCAGAGTATTCTTGCAGAGACCTCTGATGATGTATTTGTCTCTAAAAAATCAATTTACTTGGATATAACCTCTGTACAGTTCTCGTCAGCTAATAAAAGTGGGTTAAGACACCAGCGGTGAGATGAGCAGGTGGTGCATATTTATTTGAGCTCCATGATCATAGATGCATGGTCAGAGATAACAATAGTGTTGTACTTGCAAGATATGATCGTGGGCAAAAAATTGTTATCTACAAAGAAATAATCAACTCTTGAGTAACAGTGATGTACTGGTAAGAAGAAGGAATATGCTCTTGAGTTTGGATTTAGAAATCTCCAAGGGTCTGATAAGTTGTGATCAATTACAAACTGTGTAATTGATTTTGCAGTGTTAGATGTTGTCACCCCTGTGGCTGAAGACCTATCCAGGACTGGATTTAAAAAACAATTAAAGTCTCTGGCCATTATTTTATGAGTGTTCAAATTAGGAATGGATGCAAATATGTTTTGGATGAAGTCTCTATCATCTACATTGGGTGCGTAGATATTTATCAAAATCATTTTACAATTAAATAAATTACCCATGATGATCACATATCACCCTTCAGAATCAGATACTGTATGTGATACTACAAATTAAATTGTTCTATGTATTAAAATTCCCACACCTCTTGTTTTCTTTGTATAGCTGGAGTGGAATATTTAGCAAGTCCAATGTCTTTGCAACCGAAACTGATCCTTGTTTAATAAGTGGGTCTCCTGTAAAAATACTACCTTGGCATTTAGACCTGTTAGGTAAGAGTATACTTTATTTCTCTTTAATTCGTGATTGAGACCTTTGACATTGCAGTTCACAATGTTCACTATTTGGTCATAGAGACATTGCTTCTGACCTTTTGTTGACAAGGTGATGCATTATTACAGAAGATAGCTTTAATGTTAATTTCCAATTTTGCAAGGAGTTACTACTATAAAGCCTATTGTTGTGTTGGCACTTACAATTGTAAGGGGTAAAAGGATAGATTAGAAATAGCTTGCTCTCTTTCCAAAATTGCCTCCCCACCCCCCATTGTACATAAAACTTTATAGATAGGCCAGGTAAGGCTGCAAGTTTTGTTGTTTGCTTCCTGCTCTGTTTATTATTTATCTGATAATAAACTATTTTTGTAAATGTTGGCCTCCTTGGTAGCTTCTGGGTAGAAGATTTGCTATGGTAGTGCTTCCACCTTGTGAGATTGTCTTTATTAAAGATGTAAATACATTGCAGAGCACTCAATAAAATGTCTAATGAAGAACAAATAAATAGTCTATTTTTTGTTTTGACATCCAAATATCAGGAATAAACACATATGGAAGTCATTCAAAATCAGAATCCTCAATTTGAAAGAAGACATAGGCAAGTAACCAGTGAGTGCAAAAAGACACCTTCTGATTAAAATAGTGGCTTCAATAAAGGAAAAAAACAAAAACTACATGCCTTTTAGCTCTACATGGACAGAGCTAAATAAACAAGGAGAAATTGTACTGAAAAGTATGTCTGGTCATGGATAGTTTATGATGGTGATATCCCAGGTCTCGCACCCTGACTATTGTTTGTTTTTCATTATTGGTTCATTATCGTTTTGTTATGCTGAGAAAGATCAACTATTAAATGAAGCTGCTGAAGATGAATGTTTCTTTGGATTTTAGGGCATCCATGGAAAAGTCTGGCTGCCTGAGATAAAAACATCAGATAAGATTTGCAACAAATGCTCAGCAGTTGCTGCTGTTTATTGCTGTTGCCTAGGTAGGAGGGCTCACTCAGTACATTGCTGTCTTTCTCCCCTCCAGTGATTCACTTTACCTGCAAAATGTGTCTGGCTGTGATTGCCTCTGCTGCAGTAATTTTGTTTTGGTACAGGCATAAAACTTGGTGTATAATTGTTCCAGGATCTTTATAAATAATGTGACAATCTTCATTGTCATGAACTGCTGTTTTGTACTCTTTGGTAGATATGCTCTGATAACCAAGCTATATCGTGTGAGCTTTTGCTTCATTCTTGGACCTTACACTGTAGTCAGTCCTTAATTTCTGCTGAACAATGCACATTTTATCCATCGCTGTAATATGTCATGTATGTTTTTTGTAAAGTGTATATTGTGGTAGATATTATATATTTGCTTGCTTTACCATGGACAAGTAAGAAAAAAATAATTCTATTGACTTTTTCACATACAACAATAAAACAACTAACAGATTAAGTAACTGATGTTGCTTAGAGATAAGAATGTTGTTTCATCATAAACCTCCAAATATTTCCAGGGATTTATTATAATACAACATTCTACCTTACATAAAACAAGCAGAAGCAATCAAACAACATTTCCTTGCCACTTGTTACTCTCTCCACTGAGTAAGAGCTTAAAGCCTCTATTAGAAAAAGAAAATTAAAATTTGTCCCATGTCAATATTCTCCTATTAGCAGTTTGTGTTTGTTAACAAAAAAAAAAAAACAAAAAAAAAACAAATGGCAGAGTCTGCTTTGTCTTTCTAGGTTATCTAGTTGTTTGCAGCAAACATATGACTAACATTTTAAGTCTGCTGGTTGTGGCCAAACCTCACACACAATTAACCAGTTACCATCTTGGGTTCTAATAACCTGTTTTTATTAACCAAAAATCCCTTTTTGCAGGTTTCACAATAGCAAACTCTTTCTTCTTTTATTTCCTTTTCCTTCACTCCTCCAGGGAAAGTGTTCTCCTCTGTCTCCCTGAATGAGATAAGGCAGCAACTTTTATGCCAGACTCAGGACTACTTCCTTTGTCAGGACACTGCACAGAGGAAGCACTTCAGGATTAGGTGGAAGTTCCACAAAGTAGGGATAGCCCTTCCCTGCAACTTCTCCTTGGCTCCCATAGAACCCAATAGAGTTGCTTCACAGGGCTATAGTTCCCATTACACCCTGTGGATATGTGTGTGTATGGTGTTCACAAGTATGTGATTCAATATTTATTTGAAAGAGTCCTGCTGATCAACTTTTTCAAATCCTTTAGACTGTTTAGAAGACCTAGATTATCGCCCAGTATAGCCATCTCAGTACAAGATTAAATAGGTTCTGTCTAAGTTGTAGTAGACAGGGACTGTTCTAATCTAAGGATGATTAGGCACAGGTATAGGTGTGTCATGACTTGGGGGCGCCAAGACATATCCAGGCTGTCCTTCACTGTTCTTTCATTAAATGTCAGTGTATTTCATTCCATATAACTTAAAGATGACCAACCCCCAGCTCTTGGATATCATATACTAATATCAATGTGCACCTACCTTCATGATGGACTATCCCCCGTTCTTAGATTCCATAATGTAATACCAAAATCAATGCAATTTAATATCAATGGAATTATACATTGTGAGGAGGAAACAAGATGCCAGCAACACAGAGTACCGGCAGTGACTGGGTTCCATTGTAATATTTTTTTGAAAAATACATGCAGGTTAGGTGCATTGGCGATTCTAAATTGTCCCTAATGTGTGTTTGGTGTGTGTGTGTGTGTGTGTGCGTGCGTGCCCTGCGGTGTGCTAGCGCCCTGCCCTGGGGTTTGTTTCCTGCCTTGCGCCCTGTGTTGGCTGGGATTCACTCCAGCAGACCCCTGTGATCCTGTAGTTAGGATATAGCAGGTTGGATAATGGATGGATGGATGGATTTCTAAAGTAGAAAATTTATCAGAGGGGGCACCCTATAGTCTAGAGCTGGCCCTGGGAGTAGAAGACGCCTTAGTCCAGCGTTCATGGTTTGTCTTTAAGGTCTTGATACGAAATCTGGCACTACATTTCATTCATTTAGGATAGATAGATAGATAGATAGATAGATAGATAGATAGATAGATAGATAGATAGATAGATAGATAGATAGATAGAAATTACTGTATAATGGCACAAAGACATGGTAAACATACATACACACACACATGAATGGAGTAGCAGTATGTAATTTATCTGAGGTTGGCTAAACTGTACTTACTACATGATTTTATCCATTTCCATCAATCTGGGTAATGGCAAATTCATTCTCACAATTTGCTTATATGAACAGACTACAGAGCAAAAACAATATTTCATTTTACTAATGAAAAAAATAGCCAACTTTAAACTTACTAAACTATGGAAAATATATGACTTTCAAAGCTTGTATAAAAGTGTACGGGCTGAGCCAACATATCGCGATTCTATAACGTGTATCACTATGTTTCCGGTGGTAAACCTAAACTGGAGCAACCCCAAGGTAGTAAGCGATTTTTCTATACTTCAGAGATTGCGCATCAGTTCCGAGGTGCAATCTGCAATGGAACTAAACTATAGCAAGCACTCAGATACCATGCTAAAAAACAGATGATCTAAAAAATAAGACTTGTTACTACAAATGCCAACTAACAGATTATTATTTCGAGTCGATTCCGTGCTGTAATCACTATGTAATTAACTTCCGACGCGGGGCTTCTGGTACGCATCCGAGCACCAGTAAACACAACTGCAGAGATCTACCCCATCAGCACCACGCCACGCCTTGCGCCGGTACGACGTGGCATTGTTGTGACGTCACCCGATGCGGCCATTTTGGAATCCCACGTTTGTAAGTGTATGCGTGTGTGTGCGGTCGTCGCGGCTGCGCCGTGTGTAGGAATAACTCGAAGAGAGTTTAGAAGCATTGAAGCAGTTCGCTGCCAGCTATTGAGTAACAGTAAGTTGGTGTTAGCTTGTTTTAAACTTTCCTTCGTGTTTATCATGGTGATTATAGTATTGTGTTTGATAATTTATTTACTTCAAAACAAATGGCACCATTACGTGCAGGTTCAGCTTTGCCTCTTATTAAAGCATAAGATTATTTTTCTTAGAACAACTTCTCATGCAGCCTTATTTTTTCCTGGTACCTTGTGGTACCCAGCCTAAATAATGCACATTTTTCTTGATTTGTTACTTTTTTTGTAACAAAGAAAGCTAACTGTACTATTCTATAAGTGATCTGCTTTAGGATGTGTAACTGTAATAGGAGAAAAATACAGCACAACCGAGACGTGTGTCTTAAACTGAATATTGTACGTGAATATTGTATTGTCGTCAGACATTATCAAAATTTTGTTTTTTTTACTCCTTCATCTCTGTAAATAGCCAGATACAGGTATGTGCCTCAGTAGTTCCCGTTTCATGCAGATTAATCGCCGTTGAGGTAAATGCAAAGATTTACCTGGCTTAGTTTGTAAATCACTTTTAAAATTGTTTCACTTGTAATTTTTTTGTTTACGTTTTGATTTTTATGTGCAAACATTCCTGTTGACAGAAAGGGGACGTGGCAATAGAGCTGGTCTTTCCTTTTTTCCTTCCTTCGGCTAAAAAGCTACCGGTTTGCATTGCGCATGCGTTTTGCGAGTGTGGCTTTGACACTTGAGTACGCAGATTTGTCAGTGACTTTTCCAGTGACATGTGCCGAGGTCTTCTACAGTCAAAACACGATGATTATAGCTAGTTTACATTTTACTTTTCTCATTGTATTTTATAAATCAAATGGAATTTTGCAGAAACTTATTTACACGTCTGAACGTAACGTAGGTATTTGGGTGATTACACGTAGATAATGATCTGTCCACTGTCTCGGTTTCAATAGTTTTCGTCTCGTTCTTCTGTGCTCATGTAACTTGGCATTTTTTCTTTACTTTTGCTGATAAGTTTATAAAGAGACACTTTATATCAGTAATAAGGGATAATAATAAACATTACGTGTTAGTACATTCTGTACAGCATGTGTTGTGTGCAGTGGCACTTAAAGTAGCCCCACCAGATGCTGTATACGCTGTCCACCTCAGTCAATTAACTGTATATTAAAATTATAACAACCGTCAGCTGTGTTGTCTTTACCACTTTGTCCAATTTTCCATCACTTGCTTAATTTAATATCTAGAAAAACATAATTTTGTTTAGTATATGACTTTGCCTTAGTGCTGGATGCAGGACTCCTGTTTCAGGCAGTGTTCTCTATACCAGTGGTTTTTTAACACTACTGATTTGGAGTTAACTTTGACTTATTCTTAACTAGTTATCAAAGGTGTCTTGACTACAGCACAATCTCAGATTTCTGTCATGAGTGTGCCTTGGTCTTCATTGTAAGGTTTCTGTTCCAGTGAAATCCTGTTGAGACAAAATATGTGTTTTCATAAATGTTTGTGCAGAGACTAATAGTTAGTGAACTTTATTCATGTGTGTGCTAACTAATGATGAATTTAAATGCATCTTAGTTCAGTTTGCAGAATTGTATGAAAGTGATAAATATCTAAACCGATCTTTTAAAATTTCAGTGTTGTAATTTGTTGAAAATTGTGCTTACTTTTTTGTTAACCAATGTGAAAAATATCAGGAGGGTTCAAATCTTTGTAAAATGTATTACTTTTGACTAAGTTGACAGCAAAGGTATTTCTGCAATTAGGATCATTTTTAGGTCTTAATTAGTTTCCAACAGATTTACCAAATCTATCAGCATCTTTTACTAACCTAAAGTAATTTAACAGGAGTTGGTTGCTTTGTTGAAAGTCTGTTTTTTCTTGTATTGTTTTGTAAATAGTCTTACTATATTAAGCATTGTTTCTTTTGGTGCATTTTGAATGATAGGAAGATGATGGAAGAAAGTGGCATAGAGACAACTCCTCCAAGCACTCCTCCACCTCCTCCAAGTGTTGCAGCATCCGTGAACTCTGTTCCTGTTCCTTTAGGTAGAGATATAATTATTATTTTTTCATACTCTGTACTCCTTTGAATATTCTGAGCATGGTAAAACAGGCTTTCTTTTTATCATTATTAGTCTTCAGTTCCCTTTGGGACTTTTCTAAGCATACCTATTCTTTTAAATAGAATTTCTCTAGTTTTTCATTGGGCTTATCTCCATTGGTTGCACTCAGTATGTATGTTATGGGAGTTTTCCAAGGATTATCTTCATTGTATGTCCAAATCACCTCAGCTGTCGCCTGGGGGCAGCATCAGTTACATTTGGTTATTTGCCAAAGCTAATGGATATGTGGGAGGACAGTGGCTAGGATAGGCTGGTAGGATGAATGGTTTATCTGTGGAGTTGGCTTCTTATTCAGTTCCACTTTTTGGCGCAACAAGACAGTCAGATCAGATGTCACTATTCAAATATAATTTTCAATGTATTTGACAAGGGCCCTAATCAGTGGCAAAGCTGACATTAAATTGTTAAACAATGGCAGTTTAACCTCGACCTGCTATTAAAGCATTGCCGAAATTTGCAGATATTTTTGTACATCATTTCCACTGTCAGTCTTCTTTTAATTTTGCATTGTTAGTTTATCTTAATTAGTAAAACTTAAATCCATACACCTTCTCAATGTAGCTTGGGAGAGTTTTTATCCTTGTTTCTACTCCACTCCGCTGTTTTTTTGATCCGGAGCTGTACTCTGAGCATATTTTTAAACACTCCTACTGTAGTATAAAAATGGCACTCTCCATCAGGTGCTGTTCAGCACTTTGAGCTACATCATTTGTATGAAAATGTGCTATATAAATAAATGTCGTTGTACAGATTTACACTTAATTTTGAGTTCCTTGATTGTTACATACTAAGACATTCTTATTATTGCAAATGGCAAATAACTGTTATGATTCCTGTTTTACTTTTATTATTATAACTCTCTAAATTTCCACTGTGTAGGGCCTTTTCAGTGCCAGCATTGTACATTTAGCTACCACAGCCAACAAACTGTATCACACTATTCATTTCCATCTTATGTGGCTGCTGGCTTGGTCCATAATGCCTACAAGAGTGAGGCATGATTAAAAATATTCAAACCACCTTTACTACATTTGTGTAGCGTCTGCAAAACACCATTTAATTTTATCACAGATTTTTTTATGGTGCTGTGAACAGAAATTAAAATGAGGACTTGATACTTAACGGTCATTACAATGCAACGTTTAGCACATTCAGTTTGTGAGATATGAACAGATACAGTGCCTCAATTTATATAAAAGAGAGATGGCAGTGACCTTTTATGTCTTTGGCCCCAAAGCTGTTCAGCTGGGGTAAAAACAAAATCATGACTTCATTTAGCGAGTTAAGCAATCATGAACAGTTTTATCTGGGCTTCATATGAGCAGTGCAAGGTGTGTCCAGTTCTCTGTCTGTGTGTGTGTATAAAATATATAACGTAATTTTACAAGTGCTCAATTTGACCTCCAGCTGTACGGACAACATCAACGCAATTCATCCCATACGCGATTGAGCATGTCGGGAGTCACTGTACTCGCAGCTCTTTCAATGTGATTTCAGAGATCATCCAGTGTTGTTGGGAGTGGCGGCACATAAACAGAATTGTTAACGTGACCCCCCCCCCCCCCCCAAAAAAAAGTTGCATGGTGTGAGATCTGGTGATCTAGGGGTTGGGGGGGGGGGCGGAAGTGGAGTGCCATATTGTGCGCTCCTTTGGAGCCAATCCAGCGATGAGAGAGCTAATTTTTGAGAAATGCTCATCTCCTCGCAGACTGAAGGGAGCCATATTCTGGTGACAGTCAGAAACTCTGACTCCCTCTTTCAATTGGTATGTGATTGGTTCCTAGGCACCTTACGGTTGTAAAAATATGGCAGTTTGAAACTGGATGAATCTTTTTGAATCACCCTGTATAATGTATGTATTTTT
Source organism: Erpetoichthys calabaricus (assembly GCF_900747795.2). Lineage (NCBI taxonomy): Eukaryota > Metazoa > Chordata > Cladistia > Polypteriformes > Polypteridae > Erpetoichthys > Erpetoichthys calabaricus. The sequence goes on along the minus strand of NC_041400.2, from coordinate 101,646,531 downwards.
TTAACTAACAGGAAGTAATTAAAGATACTAATAACGTAGCAAATCTAAAATACACATATATGTTCAATACATTTGAATATTTACTAATTTTTTATTTGAATATTTAAACCTTATTTTTCAGCTAATTTGACAGCCATATCCAGTACAATATCCACATTACTGCTCCACCAGTGCACTGATGAGTTAAGATGGGATTACCAGGTTAAAGTACTTAAATTCCTTTACCTGGGGTAGCTCATAAGAGTTTTAGAACAAACAGGTGGTCCACTATTCTTTTTTTAGAAAGTAGTTCCGTGTCCCAGTTGTTCATACAACACTTTATCCAAGTCATTCTAGCAATACCTAACAAATTTAGTTGTTTTAGCTATTTTTTGTGTACTCGTCAGTTTTGGAAATGTATCCTTTGCCAACAGATCCTCCTTCTAATGTGTTCTTCTCTTAAGAGGTTGTGTACACAAGGTTTTGGATTTCTGAAAACACTTTCTATCTCCTGACAATATTACCAGTTACAATTTTGTTTTACCTTTCTCAAATAGCCTCAGATCCCTTTTGTCTATTGTGAGTCATTAAATGATTTTCCTGGAACATTTCTGTAGCTCCCTAAATTACTTTCTCTGTGACCTCACCAAGCTTCTGCCAAACCTGCACTTTTAATTTAGTCATAACCTCAGCTGCTGCTTCCTTGGAGTGCCTGTACATCTCATTAAACTCCAGATACCCCCTTTCCCATGTTAGCTGTATTTAATACATACAGTCAAATCTATTTAGCTAGCCTATAGCACTCATGACAGTACTGAAGCAGCCCACAATATGAATACTCCACGGCTTGGCTTACTAATTGAAGATTGTCATTCTTCCAGTTGATAGTGGCAGTAGACTAGCACTTGCTTGATTGCATTATGTGTTCAGCTTTTATGCTTGAATAAAGGCACAAGTGATTTGTTTATTCACCTGCTGAGTTACCACTGGTGTCTCACAGTCCCACTTACTTTTGTACCTATGAGTTTTTGTTGGGTATTTGCAGGGAAAACTGAGGTCAGTGTGGATTTACTGCTAGATCCACATAGAAAACATTTAAAAAGGTCAGCTCCTTTTTTATTTTTTTTTGAGCACTAGAGGGCTTGGCCTCAAACCCCCCCAATGCCAAGCTCTACGCGCCGTTGTGAAGAGGGGGATTGAACACACCCCAAGGAGACGCAGCCACTCCTCCGAAACCCCTCTTAAACAGTGATACAATGGGAAACAAATTCCTTTTTTTTTTGCTCGATCAGCTGCTGGCTTGCTGCTGCTGCCTTGCCACGTGATCTGCACTTCACTCGCCTAATGTGATCCTTACTCTCATTTTTTTAAGACTTTCAAATTTTCCTACTTCCATTAACTAATCTGCTCTGCATGTTTATCACGGGACTTGCTTCTAAAGGTTGTAAGGATGACGTGACTTGCGTGTCTCGCGGGATGTGATAGTGTCTCTTTTCAAAAGATCTCTTTTGAAAAGATCATGTCTCGTCGCAGGAAAAATAGAGAGATTTGTGTTTTTATGAAAATAGCTTTTGACATGAAAGGAGCACATGCTTTAACACATACTGCATAATGTGAAGTGAAAAACCCACAGACACTCTTTCCCTCATCTGTAATATATTGTATATCCATGTAATTACTGAGCAAGCTGTATCCTTTTCAGAGATCCTGGAAGTACTTGGGACAAATTAGAATTTATACCATGCAAAAGTAAATTGAAATGACTTTTAGTTCGAATGTTACATTGTTTCAATGAGATTCACCCTTCTTGAGTAATCTGGCCCCACTTGCACTTTTTTTTTTTTTTTCTCCACCCTTGGTCTCCTTCCTACACATTCTGCAAAATAACTGTGCTCAAGCTTTTACTTTCTTCAACTTCATATACCTGCCTAAACCATATCAGTTTGATGCTGTCTTTTCTGTCATCTTGCCCCCGCCCCCCCCATCTTCCTTTCACTCAATAAAACTTTGCATAGCCATCTACTTATTCTCATTTTGATATTTTCCAGATTTGCTATATCATACTTTACTCTCATATATAATTTAGGTAAGCACACAGCTTAAAGATCCTCCATTCTTCTGTTCTAGGAAATAACTTTCTGTTCTAGGAAATAACTTAATACTATTACTAGTAAGGCTATCCATAAATATTTCAGTCCTGCTACCACTGAGTCTGCAGACCTATTGGTCGTTAAGTTTGTCACAAAATTAAAAGAACATGGCTACTTTTGTGAAATAGCTCTAATACTGGCATTTAAGTTTAAACTGTATACATGACTGACCAGAATCTTTCTTAAAGTATCTATCTATCTATCTATCTACCTACCTACCTACCTACCTACCTACCTACCTACCTACCTACCTACCTACCTCCCTCCAACCAACCAACCAACCAACCATGGTTTAAAATATTGATTTATTACACTCATAGAAGGAGTAAATCAAACTATTATAATGACCCCCTTCTTTATATTGTATACATCATTTATTTGTTATTCGCAGTCATGGGCATAAAGAAAAGTCAACATACAATTTAGAAAAAAATTCTACAGCTACAAAGTGATTGTCAGTACAGTAGAACCTCGGTTCACGACCATAATTCTTTCCAAAACTCTGGTCGTGAACCGAAGCAATTTCTCCCATAGGATTGTATGTAAATACAATTAATCCGTTCCAGACCGTACGAACTGTATGTATGTATATATATATATATATATATATATATATATATATATAATATATTTTAGTTTTTAAGCACAAATATAGTTAAATATACCATAGAATGCACAGCGTAATGGTAAACTAAATGTAAAAACATTGAATAACACTGAGAAAACCTTGAACAACAGAGAAAACTAACACTGCAATAGTTCGTGCTATAGTGCTAGGAACCGCTCGCTAAAAACACTTTTTTTAATGAGTTTTAAGCACAGTGGAAAAAATGAACATTTGAAAAATCCGTAATTTAATAAACCACCAAGAAAAGTAACATTGCAACAATGCAGGCTACGAACCGATCACTGTAAACAGAACTGAAAACAAAAACAAGCCTTCTCTACCTTATGCGTCCCTCGCTCTCTCTCTCGCGCCTGTGTGTGTGTGTGTGTGTGTGCGCGTCTCTCTTTTGCGAGCCTGGAGCACCTGTGTGTGTGTCTCTCTAGCGCTCCTGTGTGTGTGCGCGCACCTCTCTCTCCCGCACCTGTGTGTGTGTGCGTGCGTCTCTCTTTTGTGAGCCTGGAGCGCCTGTGTGTGTGTGTCTCTCTAGAGCGCTCCTGTGTGTGTGCGTGACTCTCTCTCTGTCTCTCGCGCTGCCTCTGTGTGTGTGTGTGTGTGTGTGTGTGTGCGCGCGCCCCCGTGTGCCTCACTCTTTCACTCTCTCTCTTGCTAGCTGCACAGGAAATGCACAGGGAGAGACTGAACATGTACAAACCGAAAGGGAACCTGGCTTGTTCGTATACCGAGTGTGTGGTCGTGAACCGAGGCAAAAGTGTGGCGAACTTTTTGGTCGTAAACCGAGTTGTATGTGTACCGAGACGTTTGTGAACCGAGGTTCCACTGTATTACTAATTAATGTTACTAGCTTTACTTAGCCTAGAATTTCTTAATCACTTTAAACACAAACATAGAATCAATTGTAATTATTTATTCACCAATTCCTCAGTAAACTGGAATGTATTATTTAACTACATTTGGCCTTCCAGAAGATAGGAAACATTTACATAGCTAAATTAAGAAGATAGTTGTTTTTTCTATATTTTTGTGATGTCTGTGATTAGAAGAACATTACAAATGAAAATGTCATATGTCCTGCTTCCAGAAATAAATAATCCACTTTCTTGTATGCAAGAGTGCACTGACGTCTACATCTGAGGTATTTACAGCACAATCTGACTTTGCCTCAAAAGAAAACGTGCATATTCTATAATGTTACATCCAGACTGAACAATTCATATAAGTGAAATTATTTAGATACAATTTTGTTTTATGTTATTGTTCTTTACAAACACTCTATTGCCTAAACTAAGGAAAGATTATTGTTGTTATACTGTAATTGAAATATTTTGCTATATGGAAAATAAACCATTAAACATTTATTGTAAAGAAAAAAAAAAAAAGTTTGAGCAAATGATTGTGGGATTATTTTTAAGGACAAGAAAATAATATTTGTAAAGTTGTTAATTTTTGTATCCAATAATCTCAGTATACTGTATTTTTGTTCTCTCTTTCAGTTATGTCCAGTCCAATTTCCAGTCCTGTGTCTCTTCCGAACACATCAGCCATCTCTTCCTTTCCACAGCAAGGGTTTTCTACCCCACTGGCTCCTACTTCTACTTCAGTCCCTCCCATAAGGTCTTCTGCCCCACCTCCTTTCAGCAGTCCTGTAGGCTCTGCAATATCTTCCCCCCTTCCACCTCCCCCACTTAATATTCCAGTTGCAAATGTCCCTTTTAGTAATTCAGTTGCTGGATATCCTGCTCCTTCTGCCCCAATGCCAGGCCCTGTGATTTCTGCTCCTCCCAACAGTCCCCCCACATCTGGTTTCTTGATGAATGCCCAATATGACATTACACGTGGACATGCAGGAAGATCTCCTCAGACGCCTTTGATTCCAAGTTTTTCTTCACAGCCAGTAGCAGGTAATATTGTTTTATTTGTTCACGTAAACAGTAATGATTGGTTGACTTTTTTTTTTTTTGTTTTTTTTTTTAATTTAAGACTAAATTCAGAATAGAAGTCTCTTTATGAAGAACCTTTCTGTGATAAACTGTTCTTGATAATAAATGCAATTAAAAAAAGAAAATCTAAAAACCAAATGAAATAGATTATTTTATTAAGAAGGCAAGTAAAGAGGTTATGCTGTTAGGCGGAAGCAACATTCATTTTCATTATGTAGTTTAATGTTTCAGCTCATTGTTCTTTTTCTAAACATTATGAAATGGGATCCTTATGATATATTCAAATCAAATATCAATCAAAGTCATTTGTTTTATTTATTTATTTTTTCTTTTCTGTTGTGATCAACAGATAGAAAGGTTGAGATGATCCCCAGCCTAGATTTAAGCCAGGAAGGATAAAAGTATACAAAAAAGAGGATATTTATAAGTCAAGTCAAATTCAAAAAGGTATGAACAGTGGCAGTAATTAAGGTACAACCGGGAAAAAAAAATGATTGATACTGTAGGCCTTTAGAACCCATCTTTATGGGTCTTGAGCTGCTCTCTGTGAGTGGGGTGGTTTGTTACCTATCATAATGCTATCAGAGAAGCAACCCCTCCTTGGCTCCATTTATTTCATCTATCATGTTGACTATTGGAAAGAGACTCTCTGTTACATCCCACTCCACTCTGTTACTGTATTGGGAATGTGGTGACAGAGTCCCTTTTGGAGTCATTTTAATATATCCCCAGTATTACTTATGGGACAGGATGAATCTATGAGAGCATTAATGCTCAGAACTCCCTTTAGTGACTCCAGTATCGCTAAACACATGTGCTGTCCATTGTTCTTAAAGGACCACATATCATGGTGTGCTTTAAACCTAGCCATTCCATATAAGACACAGCATTATCCTATGTCTCACTATCCTAGGCTGTGTGAGTTCTAGTTACTGGTGGGTGTTGTCTTTTCCAATGAATTCTTCCTGTTTTTGCACTGTATAAACAGTGAGGGTGAAGAATTTTGCAATGCGGAATTGCCTGTCCCTTGTTCGTGTCAATTGTCATATCTATTAGTTCTCCCTATTATTGATGTCCATGTCTCATGCTTGACCAAGAATGGGTAAAACACTGCCCTCTTGCAGCACTTGTTCTTGCTTTCTTTTTAACTGTTTACCTTCATACCAATCACTTAGTGTTCTTTAATATGTTTTAATGCATTGTGTTCTTTTGCTTGTTTTAAAGCAGATAGTAATCTTTTGACAAAAGAGGGGAGGCTTTTTTTAAATTAATTTTTTAATCTTTCATTTTGGAATATTAGCGAATGTATTCTTCTCTATAACGGTGTTTAACTGCAAACTGTTTTTTTTTTTTTTTTTTTTTTAAATTCCGGTTCAGCCAAACATTAATCTGTATGCATTAGTGACATTTTTCACAAAATCCTGATATTTTTGCATGGATTTCCATACTTGAGAATCCAGATAACATTTATGAATGCAGTTGAAAACGGAAAAAAAAAAACGATGGGACTTGTGTTCCCTTGTGCAGAAAACTCATTTCTTCCTTGAATTTTATAGTTTCCCTTGCTGCATTGATTTGGAAAAATGTTTGTCTGAAACAACACGCTGCAAAAATTAAGTTTGCTTCTTAAATACATAACCATGAACTTGTCAGTTAGTCTCCTCATTCTAAGTTTATCATACTTGAAATCTTCATTAAAATTATTTTTGCAGTGTGGTTCATGAATGACTGATTGAAATTTGGTGGACGGGTTATTTAGTGGGATAGAATGTTTCTATTTTGGCAGAACATTAAAAAGACTTCACATTTTTTACATGTGCTTTTTTTTTTTTTTTTTTTGTTTTAAGCTTTTCTGTGCACTTATTTTGTTGTCCTAAAAATAATCCCATAGGTTTTTATGATCAAAAGTTTCCTGCAGCTTTAAGAGGACCTAGATTTACAGTTTATTTTGGGAAAACAATTTGTGCAATGTCTTAATTTACATCAGTGTTTTGATACTTCCTGTCTTAAATTACAGTGTCAGGTACACCTGTACAATCAATCAAATTGAATTCAAAATTGACATATGGCCACATGTGATTGCTGTACCACAAAAGGATTTAATTTGTATGTGTTGTAATGGTATATACTTCCTTAATTCAGGTTGTTTGGATGAAGAAAAAAGCTAATCTCTTATGAATTTTCAGCTCACTACCCTGACCAAGGATTGCATACTTAGCCACGGTTGCTGACTGTAGGGTGAGAGCCCAGTTTATAGAAGCTTTCCTCTGGATGTCCCATGAAGCAGTTGGCTAATTTATCTAGCAGAATTTTTGGTTTGAATGTTATACTTGAGCAGGCCGCAATTCTAATGTCTGTCCTTCAAGCTCTCTTTCTGTGATGCACAAGTTCATCAAAGCAGTGATGTGGCCGTGATGCTAATGATGTACTTGTATGTACATCCATTGAAGCAGATGATGGTATGGTAAGGGTGTTGGGTACTGTATCATTGACTGATGCAGCATTCACTTTGAACACTGTTCTCTCAGATGACACCAGCTTGCACTTGTGGGAGTAAGGAATGAGATAATCATGGTGCACCACCACTGCCTGGTGCATTAATCTTAATACAGTGCACTACTTCAGAAAGACGGCCTATGAGTATGTAAACATACCTGTTCACTAAGCTGCAATAATAAAAAAAACAATAACTTATTACATTTATATAGCGCTTTTCCCAGTACTCAAAGTGCTATCCACACAGGGAGGAACCGGGAAGCGAACCCACAATCTTTAGGGTTACCCTCACAGTGACTGTCATATGTCCTATTCTAACAATATTTGGTAATGCAAATGATATAGAGGACAGATTAATAATGACACTGAGAAAGAGTCTCATTTTTGTACCTCCTCACCTTAATAAAATGAGTACATTGTTCGTGATTTTTTTTTTGTTGTCTCTTTTCTACGAAGAGAAGACAAGTGGATTGCCAAAAATACTTTTATCTCAATCCTTCTTAGAGTGATCACAGACTCCCAATGTCCGAGATATAAAATGTACAAGTGTATTGTTTATTTCAAAGTCGGTTCTATAGATCACGCTTAATATAGCCAATCTTGAAAGGGAGGCCATTTTAACATCATAGCTATAAAGAGCTTAGTGAGACTTATTTTCAAGCCATTATGAGCATTTTTGGCTGGAAAGTGCACGTCTAACGATGAAACCTACGGTTTTACAGATTAAAAAAGAGGAACAAAACTAATGCAGACAAGCAAGTGACAAACTTGCTACTATGTGAATGTGTGGGATGAATGTTTTGAGTGTTCAGAAAACATTTATAGTCCTCATCCACTTGTTATTTTGGACAAATTATAGTTCCTTTCTCTAGTCTGGGTGTCTCTCTATCACTTTAGGGAATACAAGATAATAGTACAGTAAAAATGGGTAGCTTGTTATTCCCTAGTATAGTTAAAACCTGAAATAACCTGAAAACCTGGGGAGCCCATTAAAAGACTGAGGGGTGCACCTCATACAGTATATGATACTTAATGCTACATGTGATTGCTGAATGCAAGATGAACCTGACTGTAATAAGTATTTTTTTTATTAAAAAAAAAAAAAAAAGATGAGGCTGAATAGAACCTCCTTTTAGGAAGGTACCTTTTCGTAAGTTTGCTTTTTCAAAAGAGCACCATTGATGTTACTGCCTTTAGTAAGATTTAAGGATTTTGTGGGACATGTAAATGAAGCAGTCCTGGACCAGCCGCGTATTACTTAAGTGAAACCGCATTCTATGAGAAGAGGACACCATTTTTTTTTTACGTCTTGTGAAGAAAATTCGAATGCAGTTCTTCAGAATTACCTTTAGCTAGCTGCAGTAAATGTAGATACTAGGTCTGTCCAAGGCAAAGACCACCTAATATATAAGCATCATATGTGTAATATGTGGTCACTAGTTCAATTGTTGATGTTTGTTGAAATGGTAGTTTTTTATTACCTTGTCATGAATAATGTTCAAATCAGAACAGTTTGGATTAATGTCAGATTGAGCCCACTCTTAAATTTTATGATCCTTATTAGTAGACAAAGTTCTTTCTACTTCTTAAAAGTATCTTTAAACATATCAATAGTAAAAAAAAAAAAAAAAAAAACTATTTTGGGTATTTCAGGCAAAGGATGTTATGGTAAATTGCACATTTTTCTTAAAATATGACTTCCATACAGAAATGTAATATGTGGGTAGGTTTTTTTTTTTTACATTAGCAGTGGCAAGTGTGAGAAATATTAGTGAAGTACTTTTAATATTTTCAGAGCGTAAACCACAAAAGAATGCATAATCAATTGCAAATGTTAAGCACTCACATAAAAGTATTGCAGAGCCTCCTTATAATTCAAATATTTGATCACAGCTCTGTCACTTAACGCTATTTTGCAATTGTTTTTTAAGATTTGAAAAGAGTAAAGAAACCTGCACACGTTGCTTTTCAAGTATTAGGTTATTAGTATATTTCATATATAGCATGTTATTTATTTTTGGAAGGTTCAGTAACTTCTACTTGCCTATATTTGGTTCAATTATTGTGTAGATCCATTCTTTGAAGATGAAGTACCTGAAATATCTTGACTTCTTTTTATCTATCTTCACAGCCATGATGTCAAGTCCTATGGTTCAACAACCAACTACATCAGCTGGTGTTGGGGTTGGATCAGCTATCACTTTTCCAGATGCTGTGGAAGATCCTGGAGTTTCAATGCACAATGAAACCAATGCAGGAGGAATTTGGGGCTTTATAAAGGTGTGTTTTGTTTTTCACATCTAGCAGTTCTGAAATGCATACATCTGTATTTGAAGGAGTTAATTAAACATTTCAATTGAATAAAAAATTTGATATACACTGAAACATAGGAAAATAGGACAGTAACTACAGAAACTAACAGATGGCTTCATGGCGACGAATCTCTTGATACCATAGTATTTGCAGGAATAAGTAATTATATTTGGAGTTACAAATGTAATGTACTTCAGCTGTATTAAATACATGCACACATTCTTGACTTCACACAGAAACTTGCAATAAGCATTTCTCAGAAAGACTGAAAATGTGTCAAAAAGAACTGGTAATAAAAGAATACACACAAAAGTATTTTGCAAAGGTATCAAAACGGGCTTACCATAGTGGTTCTTTATTCTGCAACTGTCAGTAGCATTTGATGAGCAGCTTTTTATTTGATACATATAAAATACATTATTTCTATATATTTTTTATTCTTTTATTTTTTTTACCCTTTTGCTGTGAGTTAGCAGCAACCCAGTTAATTATAGTATGCAGTCTTCTGTGCAGTAGTTATTTAAATATCCTTTCCCTAATTATGATGATGGGCAGAATTGTGAAAAAGTCATTTTCATTTAAATTTTGGATCTGCTTGTTAGTTTTACTTAATGTTTAAAAAAAGCACTCATTGAAAAAGAAAATGGCAATCAGTTTTACGAATCATACTTCTTGAGAAAAACTGGAGACGGAGAGAGAACATGATTTTTAGAATAGTGAAGACTAGAAACAAGGCTGGAAAGGATTTTATTCTGATAAAGCAGATGAGCAGTGTGATCTTAAATGAGCACAATAGGATTAAGAATAGATAGAAGAGATACTTTTGAAAAGCTCCTGATTGAAGAAGATAGAAGGGTAGTATTTGGGAATGGAGTACCAAATGAGAGAGTAGTACCAAGATTAAGGAAGAAGGAAGTAAAGGGGGCACTGAAAAGAATGAAAAATGGAAAGGCCACAGGTCCGAATTAAATACCATCAAGAAGTGTGAAAGAGTTTACAAGAAGGAGTTAGATGTGTTTTGGGATCTAATGCAAAAGATCTATGAACACGAGACAGTACCAGTAAAGGGGAATTGGAGGATAAGTGTGATTTTACCCATTTATAAGGAGAAGGGTGATATTCAGAATTGTGGGAAATATACAGTGCATCCGGAAAGTATTCACAGTACATCACTTTTTCCACATTTTGTTATGTTACAGCCTTATTCCAAAATGGATTAAATTCATTTTTTTCCTTAGAATTCTACACACAACACCCCATAATGACAACCTGAAAAAAGTTTACTTGAGGTTTTCGCAAATTTATTAAAAAAAAAAAAACAAAACTGAGAAATCACATGTACATAAGTATTCACAGCCTTTGCTCAATACTTTGTCGATGCACCTTTGGCAGCAATTACAGCCTCAAGTCTTTTTGAATATGATGCCACAAGCTTGGCACACCTATCCTTGCCCAGTTTCGCCCATTCCTCTTTGCAGCACCTCTCAAGCTCCATCAGGTTGGATGGGAAGCATCGGTGCACAGCCATTTTAAGATCTCTCCAGAGATGTTCAATCGGATTCAAGTCTGGGCTCTGGCTGGGCCGCTCAAGGACATTCAAAGAGTTGTCCTGAAGCCACTCCTTTGATATCTTAGCTGTGTGCTTAGGGTCGTTGTCCTGCTGAAAGATGAACCGTCGCCCCAGTCGGAGGTCAAGAGCGCTCTGGAGCAGGTTTTCATCCAGGATGTCTCTGTACATTGCTGCAGTCATCTTTCCCTTTATCCTGAGTAGTCTCCAAGTCTCTGCTGCTGAAAAACAAACCAACAGCATGATGCTGCCACCACCATGCTTCACTGTAGGGATGGTATTGGCCTGGTGATGAGCGGTGCCTGGTTTCCTCCAAACGTGACGCCTGGCATTCACACCAAAGAGTTCAATCTTTGTCTCATCAGACCAGAGAATTTTCTTTCTCATGGTCTGAGAGTCCTTCAGGTCCTTTTAGCAAACTCCAGGCGGGCTGCCATGTGCCTTTTACTAAGGAGTGGCTTCCGTCTGGCCACTCTACCATACAGGCCTCATTGGTGGATTGCTGCAGAGATGCTTGTCCTTCTGGAAGGTTCTCCTCTCTCCACAGAGGACCTCTGGAGCTCTGACAGAGTGACCATCGGGTTCTTGGTCACCTCCCTGACTAAGGCCCTTCTCCCCCGATCGCTCAGTTTAGATGGCCGGCCAGCTCTAGGAAGAGCCCTGGTGGTTTCGAACTTCTTCCACTTACGGATGATGGAGGCCACTGTGCTCATTGGGACCTTCAAAGCAGCAGAAATTTTTCTGTAACCTTCCCCAGATTTGTGCCTCGAGACAATCCTGTCTTGGATGTCTACAGACAATTCCTTTCACTTCATGCTTGGTTTGTGCTCTGACATGAACTGTCAACTGTGGGACCTTATATAGACAGGTGTGTGCCTTTCCAAATCATGTCCAGTCAACTGAATTTACCACAGGTGGACTCCAATTAAGCTGCAGAAACATCTCAAGGATGATCAGGGGAAACAGGATACACCTGAGCTCAATTTTGAGCTTCATGGCAAAGGCTGTGAATACTTATGTACATGTGCTTTCTCAATTTTTTTATTTTTAATAAATTTGCAAAAATATCAAGTAAACTTTTTTCACGTTGTCATTATGGGGTGTTTTGTGTAGAATTCTGAGGAAAAAAATGAATTTAATCCATTTTGGAATAAGGCTGTAACATCACAAAATGTGGAAAATGTGATGTGCTGTGAATACTTTCCGGATGCACTGTAGATGGATAAAGCTGATGTCATGCCCAATAGAAATGTGGGAAAGGGTTACAGAGAGAAGGCTTAGGGAAGAGATCACCATAGGAGAGGATCAGTTTGGTTTGATGCCAGAGAGAGGAACAGCTTATAGAGAAGCACTGAGAAAAACAGAACAGATTGCATATGGTGTTCATTGATTAGAAGAAGACTTATGATAGAGTGCGAACAGATTGCATATGGTGTTCATTGATTAGAAGAAGACTTATGATAGAGTGCCATGTCAAGATAGGTGAATGAGAGAGAAAATAGCATCAGAGAAGTATGTGAGGATTGTTCAGGATATGTGTGAGGGAGTGGGGATTCAGGTTAAAAACAGTGTTTGGGCAAAAGACAAGATCCCAGTTAGATTAGGTCAGCTCCAAGCATCTTATTTATGTCATAGGGTCATTACCTCTTTGATCTGGTTACATATGTTTTGAATCGGATAAAAACACAATACCCTTGTTTTATGCTTTTTGTTGTTGACATTGTGAAAAGAAGAAATGCAGGGGAGGTTGGAAGAATGGAGAAGGGCTTTGGAAGATAGAGGGTTGAAGATACATAGGAAGAAGACAGAATATATAAGGTTTTGCATGGTTGCAGGTGTGAAGTTTTCTCTCTATATATTACTGTATATACTCGCGTATAAGTCTGGTCGTGAAACCTGAAAAATCAATCATAAAATCAGACCCCAACTTATACACCCGTTCAAAAATGCGGCACTTACATTATTATTTTTTCTTTTTAATAATAATAATAATAATTCATTACATTTATATAGCGCTTTTCTCACATCTTCTTGCTTCTTCCAATCTTGCACCAGTTTCTCAGACAAATCGAATTTTGTTGCAGCAGTGCAGTTACCAATTTTTTTTGCCACTTCAACAACTTTTAATTTAAAACCAGCTTCATATTTTCTTCTGATCGAACGCTCCATTGTAAATAAGGGATGCTCGTGTTTGAAGGTGTGAGATATAAAAAAACACAAAACAGTGCAAACGTTGCTTCGGAATAGTTTGGGTATTACCGTGTGGTCACGTAGGCACAATGCATGATATATGAAAAATGCAGTGTGCTCCATGGTTACTCTCGTAGATGGGCATTAGCATATCATAATCTGCTTGGACCAATAGCATGAGTTTTCCGCATTCAACTTACACGACCGAAATTGTAAAATGCTGGAAATTATACGGTAAAAGTAGCCCTGACTTATCCATGGGAGAACTTAAACATGAGTATACTGTATATGGTCTGTGGTAAAACAATAAGGTTTTAGTTAATCAGTTGTCATTTTGAAATGGCACTCTTTATAAAATACAACAATACAGGGCACTTTTCGGTTCAATTAAAAATATATTTTAATATGGAAATATGAAACACAAGATCATTCATTAATGAAAGAGAAAACTAAATGTATGGAATAAAAGGTGATCTGATGAGTACATGTGTGTAGGCTAAGAGCATTAGATGAAAATACAAGAATTTAAAAGACAGGCTCATGGGGGGGAAAAAAGTAAAGGAATCAAAAAATCAGCATTCTTGATTTGGCTTTGTTATTCATATTCTAAAACATTTGTCTTTGATTACTACTGACCTGTGTAGATCAGTGTAAACTTGTATATCCGAAGGTGTGGTTCACTCACTATTGACTGAATTATTTTTGGATTAAGTGCCCCTTTGCCAGTTTAAATAGTTAATGGTTCAAGAGCCATTTTAAAAGAAGGAGTGAATGTGTTTGGTTTTATATAAATACAACAGTTCATGAGATGTTGCTAACAGACTACAGGTTAAATCCTGTTTTAGCGAATACAGAACTAACGAAATTTCCAGAATAACAAATAATTTTTGTATTGTGGGCCTGGACAAACATTCATAGAATAGCATGTTAAAAGAATTTTGATTTAACGAAATGTAAATCTCAGTATAATGAATGTTTTTTCAACCAGAAATGCAATGCAAATAATACTTAATGCTGCTCCTAAACTTCTTGTGCCAAGACTTGGGAACTCTGCAACAGGTTGTCTCAGAGTGACAGACACATAGACAGTCTGTTGCAAAATTTCTGGTCTCGGGCTGGTTTGGCGAGCGTGTAGGCATGACATCATACATATAGCTGAATTCTTCAACTAGGTATTGCTGCAGACCGGAGTAAAATAGTCAAATCATTTTCAACTTCAGCCAGTCATATATCAGATTTGTGTATGTCAGGAACTTCTCACCCAATTTCAAATTTAAACGTCGCGGTCAATTACCTTTTTATTCAGCAAATTGCTAATCTGTGTTATTTGTCATTCATGTTCTACTTCAGCTAATTGCCTTATTGATATTTAAAAAGAAAGGTGGGAGTAATCAGGTGGACGTGTAAGATAATTTCTAAACGTGGACAGTCAAGATAAAGTGACTGTAAGAGGCAGAGTGTATATTCATAAAATACTGTACATCTACGACGGTAGTCTACTATAATGATCATAAAAGTTTGGATATCAGATGTTTGTTACTAAACGACATCTGAAGAAAATTTCAGTGAACATATGAATACAAATTTGTGTCCGCCTAATATTAATGGATTGACGTGGACATAAGTGTGGGCTATACTTGATTAAATCAGTCAAATTTAGACAAATATTTGACTGTTGTTCTTTACTCGAATTTCCAAATGAAATAGTTGCCTACATTTAACAAGTCACATTAAAGATGGGCTATAATCGTATTACAATTTAAAACTGAATAAATTGTCAAAGTTAAATCTTCTACAATACACAACCCTAAACATTTGTTTAGTTACTTTCATTAGTATTTATCTGTTTATTTATTTATGTATTCCTAATATTCTATTGTACCCCCTTCTGCCTGCAGAAGAGCCTCTGTTCTTTGTTTGCTAATGTGTGTCAAATATTTTATGGTATTCATGTCTGTTCTCAACATATCAACAGTTCTAACGAGTTTCTTGCCTGTGGATCTTGTATTCGTTTTTTAGCTGTATTATGATTACAGAATATTACAAATCACATACTTGACACTCTCAGGTTCGTGTACCAAGGAATAGAGAACATTAAGAAAGCTGGCAATAAAATTGTGAATTGAAAGCATCCTTTGGTTGTCTCCTCATGTTATCAATTTTAAATGTAAGAAACACAGTTATCATAGTGCTAATAGTGACCTTTCAATCATTATTTTTATAATGAAATTTACTGTGTTAAACGATCTGTGAAGAGCAAATATTCTGCTTTAAAAAGAGAAATAATAATATTTGTGACTGTGAACCTGTTAATCGGGCTGTTCAATTATTTGACTTATTTGGACCTTTATTACTTTTGGGATTTTTAATACCTCTTTAAGACCATCAAATATATGTTTATTATAATACATATTACTTATGCAAAAGTTACATTTAGAGATTGAAACTTGTCAGATGTTTGTTTGTAGTTCATATCTCATTTAGCCTCCATTTGACTCCATCAGGTCTTAGTGGTGTGCTTAACATGTAAGCCTATCTTTAGGGTCTCTAAGATTGTATGAGGACTTATTGCCAGGAGTCCAATTGCTTAGCAGGCACTGATATGCATCAGCATCACTACTGTTAACAAGTTAAAGATGCTGGATATTTCAGCTGGACATAATCCTATATGACTGCCCATGCAAACAACAAATTAATACTGTAGCACACAGTCTATATAATCCAGTACAAAGACCAAAAGAATAGAATTATGGCCCTGACATTCTGTTCTACATAACAATCTGTACATGCTGTAAATTACTCCACTTTACTTGACATTTTAGCACACACTACACAGTCTGTCTAGTCTTAACCATTAAATAATTCAATCTGGACATCTGGGAATTTATTTTGCAAAGATATTTGTGGTAAGGCATTTTTTATTCTTTCTTGTCACAGGTCTATACTGAAAAACTGGTTTACTTCAATGTAGTTCTGTATAGGATCTGTCTGTCTGTCTATCTATCTATCTATCTATCTATCTATCTATCTATCTATCTATCTATCTATCTATCTATCTATCTATCTATCTATCTATCTATCTAAAATCCTATGCCTAAAAGTGCAACGATTTTATGTCACGCTTTAAATCGAGCTTATTTTAAAACCTACATATCTATGTTTGGTCTGATTCTTTTCAAAATTTATCAAACTTTAATATGGTATTGTTAGATTTTCAGATTCTTATTCTGCTTTTAAATTATAAAGTAAAAAATATCAAGAACTCAATATATATATATATATATATATATATAATATATATATATATATATATATATATATATATAGTACTGTGCAAAAGTTTTAGGCAGGTGTGAAAAAATGCTGTAAACAAAGAATGCTTTCAGAAATATAAATAATTGTGTATTGTTACCAATTTACAAAATGCAAAGTGAGTGAACAAAAGAAAAATCTAAATCAAATCAATATTTGGTGTTACAACCTTTTGCCTTCAAACCAGCATCAGTTCTTATAGGTACACTTGCACAAAGTCAGGGATTTTGTAGGATCATAGTCAGGTGTATGATCAACCAGTTATACCAAACAGGTGCTAATGATCATCAATGTCACACGTAGGTTGAAACACAGTCATTAACTGAAACAGAAACAGCTGTGTAGGAGGCTTAAAACTGAGTGAGGAACAGCCAAACTCTGCTACCAAGGTGAGGTTGTAGAAGATAGTTTCATGTCATGGCAAGATTGAGCACAGCAACAAGACACAAGGTAGTTATACTGCATCAGCAAGGTCTCTCCCAGACAAAGATTTCAAAGCAGACTGGGGTTTCAAGATGTGCTGTTCAAGCTCTTTTGAAGAAGCACAAAGAAACGGGCAACGTTGAGGATCGTAGACGTAGTAGTCGGCCAAGGAAACTTAGTGCAGCAGATGAAAGACACATCAAGCTTATTACCCTTCGAAATCAGAAGATGTCCAGCAGTGCCATCAGCTCAGAACTGGCAGAAACCAGTGGGACCCAGGTACACCCATCTACTGTCCAGAGAAGTCTGGCCAGAAGTGGTCTTCATGGAAGAGTTGCAACCAAAAAGCCATACCTCCGACATGGAAGCAAGGCCAATTGACTCAAGTGTGCACGAAAACATAGGAACTGGGGTGCAGAAAAATGGCAGCAGGTGCTCTGGACTGATGAGTCAAAATTTGAAATATTTGGCTGTAGCAGAAGGCAGTTTGTTCGTCGAAGGGCTGGAGAGCGGTACAATAATGAGTGTTTGCAGGCAACAGTGAAGCGTGGTGGAGCTTCCTTGAACGTTTGGGGCTGCATTTCTGCAAATGGAGTTGGAGATTTGGTCAGGATTAATGGTGTTCTCAATGCTGAGAAATACAGGTAGATACTTATCCATTATGCAATACCATCAGGGAGGCGTATGATTGGCCCCAAATTTATTCTCAGCAGGACAATGACCCCAAACATACAGCCAAAGTCATTAAGAACTATCTTCAGCGTAAAGAAGAACAAGAAGTCCTGGAAGTGATGGTATGGCCCCCACAGAGCCCTGATCTCAACATCATCGAGTGTGTCTGGGATTACATGAAGAGACAGAAGGATGTGAGGAAGCCTCCATAGACGATTTGTGGTTAGTTCTCCAAGATGTTTGGAACAACCTACCAGCCGAGTTCCTTCAAAAACTGTGCAAGTGTATCTAGAAGAATTGATGCTGTTTTGAAGGCAAAGGGTGGTTACACCAAATATTGATTTAATTTAGATATCTCTTTTGTTCATTCACTGCATTTTGTTGATTGATGAAAATAAATGATTAACACTTCCATTTTTGAAAGCATTCTTTGTTTATAGCATTTTTTCACACCTGCCTAAAACATTTGCACAGTACTGTATGTATGTATGTATATACAGTATATATTATATATATATATATATATATATAATGTGCATATATAATATACATAATGTATGTGTATGTATGTATATATATATATATATATATATATATAAATACTGTATAATATACACACCATTCTTCCATACAAAATCTCTCCTGTTCAGTTGAATTTGATTGCTGCCGAGCATGGATAGCCTGCTTATGATTTGTTTATGATTGGCTGAGCTTTCAAAGTAGCAACTTCCTTTTAATATATAACCTGCCTTATGGAAACAGTACTATTTCAGCAGTGACATTAAATTTATTGGATTAACAGAAAATATGCAATATGCATCATAACAAAATTAGACAGGTGCATAAATTTGGGCACCCCAATAGAGATATTATATCAATACTTAGTTGAGCCTCCTTTTGCAAATATAACAGCCCCTAGACTCCTCCTATATAGCCTTTGATGAGTGTCTGGATTCTGGATGGAGTATTATTGACCATTCTTCCATACAAAATCTCTCCTGTTCAGTTGAATTTGATGGCTGCCGAGCATGGACAGCCTGCTTCAAATCATCCTATAGATTTTTGATGATATTCAAGTCAGGGGACTGTGACAGCCATTCCAGAACATTGTACTTCTCCCTCTGCATGAATGCCTTTGTATATTTCGAACTGTGTTTTGGGTCATTGTCTTGTTGGAATATCCAACCTCTGCGTAACTTCAACTTTGTGACTGATGCTTGAACATTACCCTGAAGAATTTGTTGATACTGGGTTGAATTCATCCAACCCTCGACTTTAACAAGGGCCCCAGTCCTTGAACTAGCCACACAGCCCCACAGCATGATGGAACGTCCACCCAATTTGACAGTAGGTAGCAGGTGTTTTTCTTGGACTGCGGTGTTCTTCTTCCGCCATGCAAAGCACTTTTTGTTATGACCAAATAACTCAATTTTTGTCTCCTCAGTCCAAAGAAGTTTGTTCAAAAATGAATCTGGCTTGTCTAAATGAGCATTTGCATACAACAAGCGACTCTGTTTGTGGTTTGAGTGCAGAAAGGGCTTCTTTCTCATCACCCTATCATACAGATGTTCTTTGTGCAAATTGCGCTGAATTGTAGAATGATGTACAGATACACTATCTGCAGCAAGATGTTCTTGCAGGACTTTGGAGGTGATCTGTGAGTTGTCTGTAACCATTCTCAGAATCCTGCGCATATGCTGCTCCTGTATTTTTCTTGGCCTGCCAGACCTGGGTTTAACAGCAACTGTGCCTGTGGCCTTCCATTTCCTGATTACATTCCTTACAGTTGAAACTGACAGTTTAAACTTCTGAGATAGCTTTTTGTAGCCTTCCCCTAAACCATGATACTGAACAATCTTTGCTTTCAGATCTTTTGAGAGTTGCTTTGAGGATCCAATGCTGTCACTCTTCAGAGGAGAGTCAAAGGGAAGCACAACTTGCAATTGACCACCTTAAATATCTTTTCTCATGAATGGACACACCTGTCTATGAAGTTCAAGGCTTAACGAGCTAATCCAACGAATTTGGTGTTGAAAGTAATCAGTATTGAGCAGTTATATGCATTCAAATCAGCAAAATTACAAGGGAACCCAAATTTTTGCACAGCCAGTTTTTCACATTTGATTTAATTTCATACAACTAAATACTGCTTCACTAAAAATCTTTGTTCGGGAAACACCCCAGTACTCGGATGTTCCTAGGAAATGAAAGACATACCACTCTTATCTTTTTTGTTGAAAGTAAATTATTACGCAGGCTGAGAGGGCTTCCCAAACTTTTTCATATGACTGTATATATACCGTATTTTTCACTCCTTAAGACGCACCTGACCATTAGACACACCTTGGTTTAGAGGAAGAAAACAAGAAAAAATATTCTGAACCAAATGGTGTACTACTATATTTAATAAAATAGAGTAATATTTCAACCATGTAAAGTCAACAGCGGTATTAAGAACCATCATTTCTGTCATTAACAAATGAAGAGAGACTTTAAGTTTCATGTACACTTTTGTCAGGTAATACATATCACAGTCTGTGACGCAATATTCACTCCATAAGATGCACAGACATTTCCACCCTTCTGTTGGGGGGGGGGAAAAAGTGCGTCTTATGGAGCAAAAAATATGGTGTATATATAAACACAGACACACACTTAATGTCAAGACCTTAGAATTAACAAGGTTCTAGCTATGAGTCATGGTTTTAGAATACTGAACTTCAAAAGTTTTGACTCTCCATTTATCCAGTGTATACAATCATTTTCCTTTAATTTTGTTTCCATGCGTAAAAGCTGTATTTTCAGTTTTAAAAATGGAAGTTTTATTGAAAATGTGACTCCTTTAAAAAGATAAGAACCTTATTGTTCTAGACTGTTTGTAAATGAACAGCAAAATCTTGATCAGGATGCTCAGTTTCCAAGCGGTTTTAACTTGTGGGATTACCTATGAGTCCAGCAAAGTCCTTGCCATTTGTAGACAATGTTGATACAAGTGGAGGCTCTAGTCATATTTATCAGTTCTAGTAGTGTTAATACACGAGGTGATTGGGCCAGCACCATTTAAACAAAACACTCAGTATTGTCACTGCCAAAAACAATATTTTATTAATAATTATTCAGTATAAATTGTACAACCATTTCAAGAAATATTTACAATTAACAATAATGATGGGTCAGTTGAATTGAAAGAAAGAAAATGCACAAAGTTTAACAATGGCCCTTTATTATGAATTCCAACATGGAAGCCCAGCTGATCTCTGCAGCCACAGAAACCTGAGCCACTTTTTTCTTGAGTCAGCTGCCCTACTGCAGCCACATAGCCAGTATGCTCTCCTACACTCTGGACGCATACAAATAATACAGAAAATTGTCATATGTAGTTTTTGTCTTGTGCAAGCTTTCTGGTTTTGGTCTGAACTATTATGTTTCCTCAGAAAAGTGGACACATTGGAATACAATTCCAACTGTGAGAATTACTCTGTTCACTACAAAAACTCCTGTTAGAAGTTATCTCAATAGTTTTTTTTTTTTAATATTTCCATTATTTCAGAGTATTACAAATACACTAATCTGGACACTACCTAAAGTAACATGCAAGTCACAGAAAAGCTTTGTAGATACTTTTATTCTAATCCTAAAATAACCAATCTAACACTCCCCAGGTGACAACTGGTCTTTGACAAAGCTAATGACAATCCTTCATACCATGTTCAATTTTTTTTCTCAAGTTGAACCGAGTATGAAACAATGGTGGTAGTCTAAGTTTTATATTGACATCTTGGTGTGGTTGTATCTGTATATTCCTCAAGGAGTTCACTGCTGCCATGTTCTTATTGGTCCCGACTTCTGGACATTAAAATATTGATGTTATTCATTTGACAGAAAAAAAGAGTGCCAGTAAAAGTTTGCCTGTACATACCAAAACACACACTGGTGTATTTAAAGTTACACTATTTGACCTTATTTAAATACTATAGTATTTAAAATTCAAAGCTTATTTAAATGACTGCTTTCCCTAGTTGGATGTGAGGTGTCACCTTAGATTGTCCAAGCATCCCAAAGGACCAGATCCAAAAGCAAGGTAACTGCACCAGCAGTCAGCAATGGTACACTCAGTAACAAGTACCAGCAACTGCAAGTTATTCTGAAAAGGTACTGGTCATTTGGCACCCACTAAACCAGACCATAGGAGCTGGCCACATAAAATTATGGGAAAAATTGTTTACATAAAAAAGGAAATACTAGATTTTTACCACCCATATGAGCAGTTTTCCAGAAGAAGCAAGCACCACCACTTTCTAATGGCTGGCATGTCATCCTAAGATAAAAAGGATATATACGGTGCTCTCCACTATTATTGGCACCCCTTGTAAAAATTAGTAAGAAGGGTTAGAAAAAAATCACTGTTTGCTGAAGAACTGTCATCTTGCACTGACAAAATGAGAAACAGCTGACTTTTAATTGAAACAAGTTAATTCAAAGAAAAGCAAAGCCTTCATCGAAATCAATATTTAAAAAAAAATTTTTTCTAAACCTTCTTACTAATTTTTACAAGGGGTGCCAATAATAAAGGAAGGCACTGTAAATGAATGCCACAGTTAAAAGTATGCCACAAATGAAGAAAAAAAAATATCTGCATCTTTAAAAGACTGACAGCAGTAAAATCAAAGGGTTCCTCCATGGTCAGATAAAGAGCATACTGACAGAAGATAAGAGAAAAAGTATTGAAATTTTATACAATCTAAACAAAAATATAAGGTTACAAAAAGCCTATAATTAATATTCAAATACCATCAACATGTATATTCCAGTCTACTGAACCAGTAGGGATGTTCTAGGAAAAGAAGCAAAGAAAAAAAAAAGATACACGTGAAAGTCAGATACTACAAGTGAATTACAAGTTTAACAAATGGTTATTTGCAATTTACCTTATTTTTCATTAACATCTAATTTCCAGAAGATATTCTTGTAGCAAGTTGGCTGAACTCCAACATAAGGAACTAAACTGAAAAGAAAAAAAAAGGTAATATCGTCCACCACTGTAGTCAATCTGAACTTTGTCAAAAGCCTGGTTTACGACAGATGACTAATCAAGTCATTTCCAAGATGCTTGTAAAAGGTTTTTTTTTTTTTTTTGTCTTCCATGCACAGTCAATGAGTTCTCATGTGCCTTGTGGAATTTGGAGTTGCCGGTACTGCTAGTGCTGGCTCACTTCAAGCACTGAATATGCATCAATTACTACAGCAAAAATGATTATTAATACAAACGTAAAGGTTCACGGTACAAACATAACCATGCAACACAAAGTTATTTAAAAAAAAGCCACTAAGAAAACTGTGCAAATGCAAATTTCAAACGTTTTCATTTCAAAGCACACTTACTTCCATTGTCAAAAATAATGAGCAATTAGTTTTGCGCTTCTTCTTCTTTGGTCTAATGGAGTTTCGTCACTGCTGCTTCTTCTTTGTCATCTTTTTAGTTTAATGGAGTTTCGACGCTTGGTACAATGGCAGGTTATTTAAGAGGAAACTGTATAAGGCATAACCTCAAAGTGGTAGGAATCATGAACTGTGAAAAGATTGGTTGAAATTACACTTGATAGACAACTTCAAATGTTGATAATTGGACAAATGAATTTTTAATTGTCATACAGTAACAACAATCTCATTCGTTGAAGTTCTGAATTAGCACAATATGATTCACTGAAGTCGAATTTGATTGACAGTTATCCCGCCTCTAGATCCACCCATAAAGTGTCTGGTCTACAGCAGTACCTTTCTCGAGTTCTTAATCAGTGCTCCACTGAGCGTCAGCGTGGGTTAGTTGTGTTGTGTGCAGATACCATACTGTTCAAGTTTCATAGCGCGTCTCAAAGTTTTCTTTGAGATGAACAACCATAAAAAAAGTGAGAAATGGCATCGGTTTACACTGAAAGAAAAATTAACAGTCTTGGAAAAAGTTGGTTCCGGAATGAAGAAAAATTACATGGCGAAAACATTTTGGAATCACACCTTCATCTTTTATCTAACGTTTCATTTTCATTTTGTATTCCTAAATACCCAAATTTCTATTTAAAAAATATATATCTAACATCTTGTTTTCATTCTGTGTTCATACTTGTAACTTTTTCTTATATAAATACATCTAATGTCTCATTTTCAAAGAAAATATATTTTGCAGTTTAAGACAGTTTAAACTGGTATTATCAAGCTTGGGTCACAGAGTTGCATGAGAGACAGGAAGACGAATCCAGGATTTCAAAGAAAATACAGGTACTTTATTACTGTAAAGATAAGGCAGGTACAGCCTCAACACTTCATTCAGAATAGGAGCTGTTAGGAGCCACAGCATGGGCTTTCTCCATACTTAATATTAGAGTCAAAATTTAGACTTTGAATTTTCAACAGATTTTTATGATTTTATGTGCATGACTGAACATTATTTGCACCATAATGTTTATATGCTTGTGTGCCATAGGGGAGATATCTGGACAATAAGAACTTATAGGTGTCTACATTCCGTTGATGAACTGTATGGTCTCATTTACAAGAGAACTTTTCAGCAACTGATTTGATGGACACATTTATAATAGTACATAAAGAATAAAGGTTATGTTATCTGTTACCCTAAGTTCTTGTCTATAAGCCGGACTCATGTATTAGCCGGAGACCAAAAATCATACGAATTTTTAAAATAAAATCGTATCATAGATAAGCCGGACTCATGGATAAGCCGAACGTACTATAACCTATAACTAATAGAAGGGAGGGAGGTCAGTGGTCTCACTCGCGCCCATTTAATTTCTTTAAGGGGGGAGAGAGTGTGAGATATTGCCGTCTCTCTCACTCCCCGCATGGCGCGGTTGGAGCGGCCGGAGCGCGTTCTTTCTGCTCTGGGCGTCGCCGAGTCAACACGAGCGCGTAGCGGTCATTTAAATTGTGATTTTATATGTAAGCATATTTAAATATATATCGCGGATTTCTGCGGACAATGGGTCTTTTAATTTCTGGTACATGCTTCCTCAGTTGGTTTGCCCAGTTGATTTCATACAAGGGACACTATTGGCAGATGGCTGAGAAGCTACCCGGCTTACTGTTCTCTCTCTCTTGCGCTGACTATCTGTGATCCTGACGTATGGGGATTGAGCAGGGGGGCTGTTTGCACACCTAGACGATACGGACGCTCGTCTAAAAATGCTGAAAGATTATCTTCACGTTGCTATCTTTTGTAAAGCTGATTCCTGAAAAGACATGCTGCACAGTGCTTCGCATACTTAAAAGCTCGAAGGGCACGTATTGATTTTTGACTGAAAAACAAACTCTCCCTCTCTCTCTCTTTGTCTGCTCCTGACGGAGGGGGTGTGAGCTGCCGCCTTCAACAGCTTTGTGCCGCGGTGCTTCGCATACTTAAAAGCCAAACAGACATATTGATTTGTTTGCTTCACTCCTTTGAAGAGGAAGATATGTTTGCATTCTTTTAATTGTGAGACGGAACTGTCATCTCTGTCTTGTCATGGAGCACAGTTTAAACTTTTGAAAAAGAGACAAATGTTTGTTTGCAGTGTTTGAATAACGTTCCTGTCTCTCTACAACCTCCTGTGTTTCTGCGCAAATCTGTGACCCAAGCATGACAATATAAAAATAACCATATAAACATACGGTTTCTACTTCGCGGATATTCTTATTTCGCGGGTGGCTCTGGAACGCAACCCCCGCGATGGATGTATAAGCCGGACTTATGTATAAGCCGATATTCTATTTTTTCATTTTCACAACTTTTTTCCTTAGATAAGCCGCGGCTTATTGACAAGAACTTAGGGTAATTTAAAATGAGTATTTCAGTAGAGGCAGGCGGTACGGTGGCGCAGTGGGTAGCGCTGCTGCCTCGCAGTTGGGTGATCTGGGGACCTGGGTTCGCTTCCCGGGTCCTCCCAGCGTGGAGTTTCAATGTTCTCCCCGTGTCTGCGTGGGTTTCCTCCGGGCGCTCCGGTTTCTTCCCACAGTCCAAAGACATGCAGGTTAGGTGGATTGGCGATTCTAAATTGGCCCTAGTGTGTGCTTGGTGTGTGGGTGTGTTTGTGTGTGTCCTGCAGTAGGTTGGCACCCTGCCCGGGATTGGTTCCCTGCCTTGTGCCCTGTGTTGGCTGGGATTGGCTCCAGCAGACCCCCGTGACCCTGTGTTCGGATTCAGCGGGTTGGAAAATGGATGGATGGATTTCAGTAGAGGCACAAGTAGAAGCCGTTAAAGGAAGTTATTGCTAAAAAATCGAAAACCTTTTTTCACACAAGAAGCTTTCCAGTACTATAAGTAAGATGCAGTATTTGAAACCTGTGGCCTAGCTGCGTAAATTATTATTGGACTACCAAAATGTAATACTGTTTTTGGAATCTGAAGTAGAACAGGGTGACGATTGATTAGCTGTATTAGCTCAACAGCCCTTTTTTTTTTTTCATTTAAACATCACAATATTATGTTTCAAAAAACATTAAAATGCCCACTAGATGGTGCACAAAGTGAAATGTTTTAAAATCTCCTGTTATGTTAATCAGAAGAAAAGTAATAGAAACTTGGGCTTCACCCTTGTGCTCAATATGTGTCTTTTTTTTTAATATTCTTATATTGTTGGTAATTTCTTTTTAATTTATTTTTTATAAAGTGGCAATGCTGTGTTTAGCATGGTCTCCCCTCATTTTATTTTTGGTTGGGGTTCTGGTGAATAATGCTACTAAACTCATTTTTAATCTGAATTATGTGTAGGTCCTTTTTGTTAAGTAAGGGACCCATTTTTTAAGTCTGCACACGGAATGAAATAATTTACATGGGATCTGCTGAGTTACAACCACATCAGTTACTAGGTTTTAATAATTATGTTTAGCAGTGTTTAATAATGTAGGAATAACAATAGAAAGAAGCAAATTCATTGCTGGGTTGTACTCCTCTATAACCCATTTCACATTAGCAGATTAGCTCCACAACAACAGCAATATTTATTACTATAGTACATTTTCATACACTGAATGTAGCTCAAAATGCTTTACAAGATGTCAAAGACATAGTTACAAGCAAACAAAAACCAAACAAAATTACATAAGAATAATGATAAGTAAATAACATACAAGAAATACATAATACACAGATATGTAAGATAGATCTGTAGTTAATAGAGAAGTATAGTCCTTACACACAGAACTGCTTTTAAAACTCTAAAGACAAGTCCAATGATAAGGTCAAATGGCCAGGGAGGATAAAAAGAAAGGTCTACTTTTATTCTTCGCTGACCTGGGTAGATAGCATTGTTTTGGTTGAAGTGCTAGTTTGAAAGCAGTGCATGGTGGCAATTGCATGTTACTAGCAGTCTAAAGCAGTGTTCAGAGAAAGTTTAATAAAAGGCCCAGAAACTTTCAGTCTTCAAGCACCATAATTAAACACTGTAGTGGTAACACATTTTTTTGAAGGGAATGCATGCTCCATTTGTTGGAAATGTAGTCCATTTTTGGTTAAATAGACTGTTTTAGGAGCTTTAAATGTTGACTGGGAGTGGACTAATACCATATTTTGGTGTCTGTACTGTCATTAACAGTATAGGCTGATACTCAATAACAATATGAGCAATAATATTTAAAAAAGAAATTAAGGCTTTCAACAACAGAAATGAGACAGACTCCACTTTAATAAGATCAGTGATGCAATTTTTTTTGTGTTTCATATCAGTGAATTGGTATTTGTTAATGTTTAAGACATTCTTCAAATAATTTATCACATTATTAAAATCAAACCCCCACCCCATTTAATAACAAACAACAGGCTTCTAAAGACTTAAGTGAAGAAATTTTAGTTAGGGTTTTAGAAAGAATGACATATGTTCACCATAGATAATTGACATTTTCTTTTCAGCAACTAAAAAAATACTTAAGCAGTACAAAAAGCGAAATAATAATAATTCTATCAGTGTTACACGGATCTTTAAGCATTAGGATTATTTAGATTATTCTTATTAAGTTATTAATAATGCACTTATAACAAAACTTTTCAAATTAGGTTTTTCAACAAGTTATTTTGTCATATACAGAATCTGACATTGGCTGTTTTGAGGTTTATACCTGCATTTATTGTACATTCAGAAAAGTTTAGCTGATGTATCACTAAATGAAAAATGTTCTCTGAAGTCCCAGTAGATTATTTCAAAATGGCTGCATGTTGTTTTAAAGATATAACTCACCTTAGTGATTAGTCTTTGCTACTGTTTTTTTTTCAGTAGAAATAATGTCATCCATCAACATGCAACTGCACACTACATTTTGGTTGTTCCCATTCTTGTATTATTTTAGTTGTTTTAGTGACTGACAACCCATTGTCTTCAAAAATCCAGTTAGTACTACAAATTTAATGTTTGCTAGTTTATTTTAGTAACAAAGTAGGCTATTAGTAACACATGACATCATTAGAGCAGTTGGGAGGCAAAGTGGTACATAGTGCTGCTACCTCATTGACCAAGCACACTGGAGTCAAATCTTTTGCATGCCGTTTGTCTGCATGAGTTTCCCTGTGGGTAATGAGGTTTTTGTACATCGTCTGCCAGGGCATGCAGACTAGATTAATTGATAACTTTAATAAACAGTGGGATTTTAAAGTACAAGATACTTGTAATTAGGGAATCCATTCCTGGACAGGTTTATCCATTGCCGGGAATTCGGGAATCCCACATGTCATTCCCGGGAATGACACAGTGCATGGGCATCGCATGTGAACGGTTTTAGAACAAGCAACATTTATTTTTAATAAAACTATTGCAATATGTTGACACCAATAAAAGACTAACCTTAACTACAAGCAGTTCATGCTGTCATATAAGTACATGTATGTAGTTAGTTGCGGTAATAAGAGCGTAGAAAACTCAATGTGTTGAGCGTGCGGTCATCCAGGCGAGAGCGCACCGTCGTGCAGAGTGCGCCAGCCGCTGAGAAAGCACGCTCTACATCCACTGAAGTAGGCGGCACAGTCATCAGATACTGATACACTTGTTCTAAACAACGCCTGCGCTTGCCGTTGCTCTGAAACACCGGCATTTCAGTTTTACTAGTGCATCCAGTTTCTTGTCATCATTCTGTGATGGCAAGTTTCTTAGCAGGGATAATGCGGATGCAACAGACTGACGCATTGCAATTTCAAGTTCCTGTTCAAAGCTGTCAACAGCACAGACGTCAATGAACTCTGCCCCGTCCTGGCATTCGTGAGCTGCAGAGTGCAGACTCCTCCCAGTCCACTGTGCTCAGTCAGCCGGGAGACTGACTGCTGCTGGTCTGTTGTTGACTGAATTAATCAGTAACACACTACACCGTGAGCCAAAAAAACCGTGCCACTTCATTATTTTCAACTATAACTCTGTTATTTCTTGATCGATTTTTACACTTTTACACGCTATATATGCGAGCTTGGCCGTTGCCGTTCCCGTTTTCCCGGGAATGAAAAATGTCCGGGAATCCAGCCCGGGAATGGATTCCCTACTTGTAATACTATATTAAAGCAAAAATAGCAGTAAACATTATACATTTTCTGTGCAGAGTGGAAGTTGTTTTAACAGAAAAAGTTTTAATCAAAACAAATCGAATTGTAATATTTCACTTTGTTAAAAACTAGTGAAATAAGCTTCTAGCATGAGAAATATAAGTCTGTGGGAAACACCATGAAAATATGAACTCAAAATTGCTTTTCTTTTTATTATGATGTGCAGTTAATGAAGAACAACATGTTCTTGATATTTAGTACTGTTTGTGTGATCTTGCTGTCTCTGGTTATGTGCCATAGTTACTTCACACATCTTATGATGCAGTTTCTCGCATCATCATTGACTTACCTGGGGTTATAGGGTGTTCCGGGTCTTTTGACAGTCATACATCTTCGCCTTGGTGACCCAGTTGGAGCTGATCAGGCCCCTAATTTTGAAATAGCCCCATATGTATTGCATAGAACTCCCCAGCTCTTGATACACAGCCGTGTAGAGGTTCTCTCTTAATCCACTGTGCTAGTCCTGATGGCTTTCCTGCTCAGCTGTTCTGTTATGCCAAAGAGCTTAAAGGCTCTGTAGAACAATTGCAAAGCCTCTGTTGGCAAACACTGGGAACCATCCTTGCTTTTGGTACACCTACCATATCTGGCCCTATTTCTCTTATATGCAACCTCCATCCAGTCTTACCAGGGAGTCTTGGATGTTGAGTTTCTTCTCTAGGTGATCTTTCAGCTGCCAGTCTCATGTGGTGATAAAAAGCACATTTGGCACTCTTGACCACAGTGGTGCCTTCCCCCTGCCTTGAGAAAGGCAGTAACTTGCTGTGCTGAGTAGTGCAGTTTACTGTGTGTGATCCTGTTGCTGTTTTCTTCTATTACTTTCAGCAGCTAGTCGTGCCGCCAACAATATTAGCTCTCTCCTTCAGACAGAATCTGAGGATGTGCTCCAGGAATCCTCTTAGGCACAGAGGGTCGTTGGATGGACTGGGGAATACATAGTTGACCAACTGGATCAGGAACCTGATACAACATGGCTCAGCTCTTCAAAGCTCTGACCCAGAGATCTGTATCACACCTGCTTCACACTTGCACACACCTCCTTCTGCAACATCTAGTGTCTTGCCTTACCTTGTGCCTTAATTGTAGTGAGCTCTCAGAATGCTACGAAGTTTGACTTGTCCAGATATCACTGATTCCCCCCTTCCCCAACTGACTGTTCTGCCCTATTGACCCAGAAGAGGAATGAAGAGTTCTATAACCATTTTTTACCTCGGTCTGTTGGAGGTAGAATTATTTGTTTCAACTGTGCAAATCTTACTATATCGTCATACATTCCTTGTCAGTTTGCATGTTGATTCTATACTGTAACCAGTAAACCCCCGATTCTCTAAAGAATCGCAAATCCAAGAATGGCAATTACTTTCTGTTGCCTCCAATCTTTGTAGGGATGTAAGATCATGGAGGGTGGGAGCATCCTGGGAAAGTTTTCATTTAATGAAATAAATATATTTGTAGTAAAGCTGTTTCTTTTTGGAGCTATGACTCGTTTGGTTCTGGTGTTTCAGAAGCGTGTTGTAGGCGTCTTCGTTCATTGTTTTTATCCATGCAGTCTCGTTTTTGTTTTTCTATGGGTGTGTTGTTAGCTAGAACTCGTTTTCTGTTAGGAATCATAATTGAACCCCTGACCGCAGGCACTGTGGAGTAGCTGACTGCTGGCGCTGTCAGTAGTCACCACTACCTCAAGTTTAAATACATATACATATATAGATAGACCCCGCATTCACTGTGTTTCCCAGTAGACACGATACGTCAGCCTTATTGCGAGTGGCAAAAATGCCATTTAAATTAATACAGGTAGACGTGGAAACCGGGTTTTCTGATGAAAAAACAATTAATGTTTAAAACAGTATCGTTTACATACAACAGATTTTGGCAAATCATTTAAATGCAATTATTTATATCCATTTATACACTAATAATGGCAATTATTAAATAATAATAATTATAATTTTTATTATTATTATTAACCATTCCTCCCATATAAGTAACATTTCAGGGACTGCCTTCTTCTATCTTCGAAACATTTCCAGACTTTGTCCTGTTGTTTCGCAACACAGTACTGAAGTATTGTTTAATGCCCGAGTCACGTCACGTATAGATTACTGTAATGCTATTCTATCTGGCATCCCACAAAAACTTATCCATCGCTTAGAACTTCTTCAAAATTCTGCTGCCAGGATAATATCCTGTTGTAAATCCACTGAACATATTACACCTATTCTCTCTCAACTTCACTGGCTCCCTGTTAACTGCAGAATACAATACTAAATACCGCTCTTAACATTTAAAGCTCTCCACAACCTCACTGATCTCCTCCAGACTTAGACTCCACTCGCTCACTCAGATCTTGTAATTTGAGAGTATTCAGTCTGGCAATATGGTGCAGCCTTAGTTTGTGGAAGACAGACACAACTAAAGACATGAGCATAAAATGATGGTTGTCAATTTCAAACTGTGTTTCCTCAATGTGCTCCTTGAGAAAAAACATCATCAAATTTGAGAAATGTTAACAGCTAACAGCAATCTACATAGTGACTAAATACGTTTAGCCAAAACGTTGTTTGGGGGCTCACTTGAGCACATAAATGCATAGCTTTGCTAGCTTAGCCTGGCTTAGCTAAAGTAAAGATTATAAAACAGGATTTTCTAATGGCCAAATATAACCAAAACAATTGTTCAGCCTTACCTATGAAATGTAATCCCCCAGGATCTGGTTTGGAGCGAACAGCGGTTTGTACAATCCCAAGCAGCACATTATTCATTACTTCAGTCCACAGCAGTGCCACTCGCAATATGGCAGCGACGTTGACGTACGATTCTGCTAGTCATGAGGCGTCTAGTTATTCTGTCTATGTTTAAATATGTCACCATGGCAACTTGTTGGCGTGCACGCTTTATGTCAAGTTTAGTTTACAGGTTGTGTTGTTTGGGCGCCACTTACTGACTTTGGGAAGCCGCTGGGTTTGATTGTTGGGCGCTGTGCGAGTGCGCTTTTGGCACGGGTTGCGTCTGGCATCCGTGCATATATACAACCTTCGTAAACATTACTAAATGAAGGTTTTATATGCGGTGGTGTGCGCGTTCGGGCGGCAGTTTTATTGTGACCTGAAGTTTAGTTTACAGGTTGTGTTGTGTTGTTTGGGCGCTACCTACTGAGTCTGGGAAGCCGCTGGGGTTGACTCTGGTGCGCTGAGTCGCAGTGCACTTCGATGCGTCTGGCGTCCTGCGTCCGTGCATATATACAACTTTCGTTTAGTAATATAGATCTTATTTTCTCTGTAAAATGCAGGTGGACTGGGGGTTAGTTTTTTTTTTTTTTTTAATACATTTCCTAAATGGTTTTCATTGTCAAATCATCTAAACTTTTAAATGATTTTATTCACATCCTTAATTATTGCATGAGTTTCTACGAGTCTACCAAAAAATATTATTGGAATAACCTGAAGAACAACAGAAAAAAAATATGAATCAATGAAAGGGAATATTCATATCAGATTTCAATAAATAAATTAACTGTTTATTTACAGGTTAATAGGCCAAAGCATATCTTTGAAAGTATGGTCAATATTTCTGTTGTTCAATACTGTTTTATATTTCCATACTTAAAGAGAGTTTGAAAACACACAAGTCCATTAGTGACTTACAGAAATGCAGTCAGAAAAGTCACATAACTGGTTTGACAGTTCTTCTCACTGACTTGCAGTATATCTAGCTTGCATTCCATGCAGGTGTTTGTCTTCTTATACAGGTGCTGGTCATAAAATTAGAATATCATGACAAAGTTGATTTATTTCAGTAATTCCATTCAAAAAGTGAAACTTGTAAATCAGATTCATTCATTACACACAGACTGATGTATTTCAAATGTTTATTTCTTTTAATGTTGATGATTATAACTGACAACTAATTTTTTCTAGCATGGAGTTATGCTAGAAAGCCAGAAGAAATAAGCACTTCTAAGTTGAACATTTGTATTCTACAGAAATTAATATACTTGTGCAAAATGTGCTTTCATTTCAATCAAGTTAATGGCTGGTCCATAATCGGTACATCCCCAGTGGATATTGACATTTTTAGGAACTGTGTAGTGCATAAGGGTTTTATGTCAATATATAATAATGCAAGCTGTTTTATATGAATCCAGGGTGTAGCTGGAAACCCAGTGGTGAAATCTGTCCTTGATAAAACAAAACATTCAGTGGAGTCGATGATTACAACACTAGACCCTGGAATGGCTCCTTACATCAGTAAGTGGAGTATAATTTACTGCCTTCTTAAAATATATACTTTTTTTTTTTTTTTTTTGTACTTACCATGAACTGGCTGTACTAGTGGTTCATTTAAATCAAACTATGCATAAGATGTTAAGAGTATCTACTATATTACTCTTTTAGAATTAATTACTATTTTACTAGAAACTAAAAATATAATACTAAAATATAGACTAAAACGCCTAGAGCACGCATGAGTTACATTTTGGTAAGTCTGATTGTAACCTTTTGGTAGTTCATTACGTAATTATATTATAGCTGATAGTCAATTTTGGAGAATGTTACCTTTTAAAAGTAATTTAGTTGCATTACTTGTTACTCACAAGAAAAGTAACCAAATGAATTATATAGTTATACTGTTTGTAACGCATTATATTTTATAATATTACTTTTTCTTCTTTTTTATGAAAAAGTGCAAATTTCACTTGCCAGAGTTTGCTATTAAATCCTAAGCCCAGAGCTGGGTGGTTGCCAATATTTTGCTGTGTGCAAGAAAAAAATTGTCATAGTTAAGTTTTTTTTTTTTTTTTTACAATGGAGAGGGATGAGTCACCCATAGTATGATCTACCATTCCATCAGGCAAATAAGCCGCTTCAGTGCCAGCTGTAGAGGCATAAATGGTAGTGAACAAGCTACCTAAAAGTGGGATGTAAAAGAGCAATTAATCCATTGGCACTTAGGGTTGGTGAGTACTACAACAGCCCAGTGCTATAATATGAAATAAGTCAGGTGTACTGATTGTGCCTTTTTGAAGACTGTTTAAAGCAGCATACCTTATTACAATTTCTGAACAGTTTAAAATACACTATACCTGCAAATAATTTAAATTTGACTTCGACAACATAAGGAACATAATAAAGTAGTAGATTCATCCATTTCTTGTGGACAAGTGTCTGGAAACCCCTGACTAATGCATCAGTTGGTGGGATGGCAACACTCTGGCCACCCTCCAAACTCTACCCATGTCTGCACACCATTTTTACAGTTATCAAACTGCCACTTTGATAAAATGCACAGCCAAAATATTAGTATTTATTAAAATGTCTGATATATTGAAAAAAGTACATTCGTTTTTTTTAAACGTTGTTTTTGGGGTCTGGGTGTCATGCACCCTTTGCCCCCACCTTATTTCAAGAAAATACAACAAAGGTTTGAAGGCATGGAAAATTCTTTTTATTCATTTATTTTTTAAAAAGGTAGCCCATTAGCACATCTGTGTTTTTATTTTTTCATTAAAATAAGTATTACTTTATGTTACTTGTTTTAAAAGTAATCTGACTACATAACGTATTTCCCTCAACGCTACTGATAGTATCTGCATGCTTCACTGAAACATTACCTCATTATTTAAGCTGTTCCAACAAATATAACTGAATTATATTACATTAGACAGTTTGTACATTTACCCCAACAACCAGCTTGTTGGCAATGTCCTAATATTGACTAATTCTGAAACATCTTTGATTCAGTGAAATGCAATTTCACATGTATTACCTGATCAGTGAGTATTACTTAAGTTAAACTGTAAGCCATAATAATTACACAGTAGTTACAGTGCTCCTAGAAATTCAGACTAAAATCCAGACATTCAGATAAGTATGAAACAGGGTGTGTCATGATATTTGTGAAAGAGACCATACAAAAGGAAAGAGAAATATTGATTCTACCAGATTTTTTTTTTCTTTCACTATTATCTTTGGGCTTGATTTGATTGTTGACCATGCAAATTTATGCATTACATTTTAGGGTGCTATTGATATCTCAAACTTCAAAATTGAATTTTTTATCATTGAGTAAAGAAAACATTTTTAACAGAAATTAGAAAATAGGTTTGCATAGTTTAGACTCCATTACATGAGCACTGAGCGAAAAAGATAATGCATTTCTTTAGTAATTATAATAAAATAACACTTTGTCTGCACTCTAGATTTATATAATATTAATAATCACTTCTATGAAGTCGTGTTATAGTAGTCTAAACAGGATAACTGTTAAAGAAGGAATAAGATTAGAGTGGAGCAGTTGATGTTCATATGACTAAGCCACAACTGCAGAACCGATGTAAAGACTAGGAAAAACTGAACACTGAAAGTCACAAGAGAGTATTATAGACAGGTTACTTTAACAGGAAAGAGAAGCTGAGATCAACCTCACAAACGGATAAATAGCTGAAATATACAAATAAAGTAGTGTTTTTTTTCTTCATACCTTCTGCTGCCTGAGGCTAATTTAGGTAATTTCTGCGTCATTAGCTAAGTTTCCATCCAGTTTTTTGCGACGTTTTGCTATCGACAAACAGAATATACGTAAAAAAAAATGTGCGAAATTTGCTGTCTCCAGCCTGTTTCCATCCAACTGGCTTTTTATCGATAAAATGGTGTGCGTGATGACGTCATCCCCCCCAAAACGAACTGTCGCATAAATTTTGTTGTATCGCGAAAAAAATCTGCCCTTGAGCCGTTTCCATACATAATTTTGTGCATGTCGCAAATTATCTACCTTTTGTTTTCCACGTTACACCCCCTCCACTAAACAAAGAAACAAAGAAATGGAGAGATTATTCAGACAGTTTTTTGGAATTTGCCAGCTTACTGTTATTTCAGTTTCACAAATAATTGGAATTTTACATAATATCTGAAGATGACAGCAGAATGAAGCAGTTGCTTGTCTGATAGCCCTAGAGCTCGAAGAAAGTACCCCAGTGCGACGAAACCCACGGGTATGGGAGAGACGACGGAATAAGACCTTCAGGGAGGAGGTGGTGGAGAGACACTTCACAGAAAATCTCTGGCTGCAACATTTTAGAATGACACGGCCGACGTTTGAGATGTTGTGTGGATTCATCAGTCCTGATGTAGCGCCCATCACAGGTTGCCACCGACCATCGGTTCCAACCCAAAAGCGGATTGCCATCGCCCTTTACAAGCTGGCAACCTGCGCTGAGTATAGAGTAGTTGGAGAAACTTTCGGGGTTAGTAAAACTACCGTCCATCGATGTGTATATGCTGTGTGCACCGCTATTAAAGAAAAATGAATGCGCCGTTATATCAGACTTCTGACTGTAGCGGAGACCAATGAAATTGCATACCGCAATTCCTTGGTACATCTTGTGCCACAGATTTACGGTGCGCTGGATGGCACGCATGTGCCTATTCTTCCCCCGATGGAAGGCTACCGCGATTACATTAATCGCAAAGGGTGGCCATCTATTGTTCTCCAGGCCCTTGTTGATGACAGGTGCATGATACGAGACATTTGCGTTGGCACTCCTGGGAGTGCCCATGATGCAGCTGTGTTTGCAGCATCGGATCTGTACAGGTGAGCCTACCTTTCAACATCCCTTCTCAGTGCGATAACAACTGAATTAATACTGTAACCTGCTTCCCTTAAGGTTTTTAATTAAAGCTGAAATTTGAATTAATACAAAATAACGACGTTTAATCAAAAAAAAACTCTCTTCATCAGACCATGCGAACCACTCCGCCATTCTCGTTTTGATTGCACGTGATGAAAATGTGACACATTTATTTGCGTTAAAGCCCTTTTTTCCGACAAAAAGTGTTTCCAATGTAGTTTTTGCGACATCTGAAGTATCGATATGGAATTTATGCGCTAAAGTTAAACGGAAAAATATTATGTCGACATGTACAACATTTTATCGATAATTAGCATTTCCATCAGCTATATCGGTAAAAAAATTTGAAGCACTAAATATTTTTTCGCAAAAACTCCTTGGATGGAAACCTGGCTATTGTGGCACAAGTCTGCAAGAAAACAATTCTTTTAACTGCGTGTTGTGCCAGGAAATGAAAACTTTAGTATAACTGCAGTGTGGAGCCTACAAGTATGATTCTAAAATATCAGGTTATCGGTAGGAATACAAAGAAACTTTTTTAGACTATAAATGCACTTTCTTTTTTGATTAGTTTTGATGAAGTAAAGAAACCTGTAGTAATTAAAGTGGCAGAATATTAATGTCGAACTTCATTGTTCTGTTTATTGTCTGCATTGTTGCTAACATTGGTTAAACTGCATTTACATGATTAAAATTTCTGTTGATGCACCTCGTATGAGCAGGGTGCTCTTTAGGTTTGTAGTTCTTGACTTTAAGTCATTGTGGAAAAATGCTAATCAGAATTTGTTTGCTTTTCAGCTTTTGATTTAATGTTGTTCACAAATATAAATATTTCAGAGTCTACTGGTGACATGGACATCATTATTACTTCAGATAAGGAAGTTAAGGTTGCTGCAGTTCGAGATGCTTTCCAAGAAGTGTTTGGTTTGGCTGTGGTAACTGGGGAGTCTGGTCAGTCAAACATTGCTCCTCAGCCTGTGGGTTATGCAGCAGGACTTAAAGTAAGTGATCTTCAGATTTGTTCCTATAATTGCTTTAATTTGTGAATTTAAATTTTAGCATAACTGTTTCTCTATTATAATAAAAAAATCCTGGGATGAGATGAGACGAGACTGTTTAGCCTGGAACGAGACGTGACTTTTTCAGAGAGATACTTTCACGTCTCATGAGACGAGACTTTGCACCAAGAGATTTAACCAAGGGGGCCGGAAATAAAAGACAGCGTAGATGAAAAAGTAGAACGTCATAAAGAATTCAAAAAGTTGTCACAATGCACATGCAGAGCAGGTTAGAGATAATGAAAGTACTAAAATTCGAAAGTCTCAAAAAAATGATAGTAAAAATCGCATTAGCACAAACAAACAAATTATTACTTGCTGAAATAACGGAACATCCAAAAGAGATAGAATATATTGTTTGGATTTAAACTTAAGTCAGAGACTTGTAGATCGTCTAATTCGTGCTGCCATCAGGGAAAAGTAGTGTTTTTTCCTAATAAAGAGGTGTATCAGCGAGAATTAAGATTTGTTGTTTGTTGTTTGGTGAAAGTGAAATCAAAGAGACGTGAAGTGGCTGGCGTGTAGCACAGGTCGGGGGGGTTGGAGGGGTTGGTGTTGGCGAGCAAAACAAGCAGGGGGCAAAGCCCCCTAGTTTAATAAAAGAAAGGAAATATGAAGATGAAAACTTTTTTTCTAACAGATTAATAACAATTTTCTTGTTGCTATTCCATAATAATAAAAGCACATCCAAATATTGACCTGAGCCTAATATGTGACACTGTGTGAATCACTTAAAACAGTACTTCTTTATATTGTCTAAGCCAATGCTTCCCAAACTTAGTCCTGGGGACCCACTGTGGCTGCAGGTTTTTGTTCCAACCAGATTCATAATCAGTGACAACACCTGACAATACTGATCTCATTTAATTAGCTGGTATTTTTTTCTCTTATTCTACATTCAGAAAAGCACAGCAGCATGATTTTTACATTTATAATTCATTTAGAAATACTTCTGCTTTTGCTGTAGATTTAAATGCTTAACTCTCTTTCATTGATTTCATTATATTTTGACCTTTCTCTGTGCAATTTTTCCCATTCGTTGTATCTTATTAATGTCAATTAAAAATGAGCAGAGCAGACACCTTGGCAAACAACACTGAATAATCAAAGGCTGCAACTACTTTAGCGTCAGACTCATTAATTAGTAAATAATGGATTAATTAAACAATTAGATCACCTGGAAAAGTCGAATAAAAATCAAGAAGAAAAAATTATCAAAAAGAAAGATAAAATACTGTACATTATTCACATATAACTGCTTGGTACACACACACACACACACACACACACACACACACACACACACACACACACACACACACACACATATACAGTGGAACCTCTAGATACGAGTTTAATTCGTTCCAGCACTGAGCTTGTATAGCGAATTTCTCGTATCTAGAACAAACTTCCCCATTGAAAATAATGGAAATCCAGTTAATCCGTTCCGCACCCCAAATATATTAACATAAAAATCAATTTTCCTAACAAATAACACTGATAAATTATATATACTGTAGTCTACCTTTAATAAATAACACTGGTAAATAATATAACTGATTATTAAAAGAATCAAAACAGGTGTCCAAAGTGCAGTAGAGCATTCAATAAATGTTTAAATAAATAATCCTTAAAACAGTTGTGAAGTGGAGGTTTAAAATACACAAGAATAACAATCCTTTAACACGAGGTTAAAACGTCAAAAGGATGCAGTCTTTAAAAAACAGACGACAATCCCCGGTGCTTCTTCTCTGTTAGCGTCTCACCTGCGGGCTCTGCAACAGGCGAGACACTCTTAATGCAGCTGACCTTCTCTACACCGTCCTGCTTCAGCTGTTTGGCTCGCCTGTTCAGCTCACTGTTCAGCTACACGCGAGCCTGCTCTCCTGCCTGCCTGCCTGCCCTCTCTCTCTCTCTCTCTCTCTCTTCTTTTACTTCTACTCCCCCTTAACCGGCTCGCGCTTCTCTATATATGCGGGGAGGACATGGCAGCTGCAGCCCATCAGCCACAGGAACAATCATGGATGTGGGCAGTTTCCCACCTGTGCACTTAAGTGAGAAACGCAGACACCGCAGATCGCGGCTCGCAACTGCTACCACGCCCCCTCGCTAAGCTGAGAGCTATACCCACAGCCTGGCTCGTGGCTCGTTACGCGAGCCAATGCTCGCATTTAGATCAGAAATTTTCGCTCATACTTTCCTCGTATTTTGAATTTCTCGTATACAGAGGTGATCGTATCTCGAGGTTCCACTGTATTTAACTAAACTTAGTTTTCTAATTTCTATATTGTTCCCAAAACACAGAAATTGGGAAATAACCGTACACTTAATTAGCCCATGAGTCCAATTAAAAACCGAAGCTGGTTGCAACAAAAACCTGCAGCCACAGTGGGTCCCCAGGACCGAGTTTGGGAAGCACTGGTAAGCAGAACCATTTTTTTAATTAAGAGAAAACATAAATAATCATTCAGATATAACCTTCTTACAGAAGACATCTGCACTTTACAAACAAGATATTAGCTTATCAAAGAAACAAGAAAATACTAGAATATTGTAACATAAGTGAGTGTTTTTGCAGTCTCATATACTACTAGATAAGGAGAAATATATTCAGGAATCTATTATAATACCTCTTACAACATGGCTTCTGGATATAGGAGATATACAGAGAAAAACAAATTTAAAAATAATATGAGGAAACTATAAATCTCTGTTTTAAATTCACAAATTATTTTTGTTTTTCTTTTCAGCCAAGTGCTGAAAAGTCTGGCTAAAGTACAAATTAAGTAATGCCTTCCATAATTTCACATCTTGATACTGAATTTGTCAAAGGTAAACAGTAACTGTTAAATTTATAATTTATATCAAAGACTTGCTTTTATTTTTTAATTTATTTTGTTGATTTTAATTAAAACAAATAACAATCCATACAATCAAGTCATACTTAACAAAACCAAAATTCAACCCCCACCTATTATTTTCATCAGAATTCTCTGAGGTTCTGTTAAAGGCAAATTTATGCATAATTTTTTTTTCTTGGTGGGGGAGAGATTTAAATGTGACTCTTAAAGGGTATTTAAGCAATATGTCATTGTAAGGAGTTTATTGAAGTATGTTATATTTCATTATATTACTTTAAATGGATATTGTGAAACCAATAAATACAGAATTTGTACATTTATTCACATTTATTCAGTGCAATTATTTGTAACCTCATATTACAGTAAAAACATTAACAGACATTTAACTAGTCCAAGTTGCTTTAAGAAACACAAATCTACATCCTGACCTGGTACTGCAGAATAAAATTTAAACATTATCCTCAATGTCATGTATAATTTAGCAATAAACCCTTCCCCAAATGTGAAAAACTCAGTTAATATTATCAGTGCCAACCTGATTTTCAGCTTAATAACATCTCTCCTTTCATCCATCCGTCTTTCAAACCCACTTATCCTGGGCAGGGTCATTGACAGCTGTAACCTCTTGGAGCAATCATCGGGTGCAATGCAGGAAGTACACTTAGACAAGGTTGTTAGTCCATCGCAGCGCCAGCACCCACAGATACTCACTCCCTATGGTCAATTTAGCAATGCCAGTTTACCTAATCTGCATGTCTCTTATTCTTAATTATCCTTTTGGTCTGTGTATTACTAATCTGCTCTCTGGAATATTTCCAGCCCCCCAAAAGACCCAACAAGCACCCCGCCGACCATCTTGTGTAATGTACCTTAATGTGCTCCTTATTAGACCAGAAGCCTTCCCTTTTTACATGTTTAACCCATTACTTTCTCTTTACACATTAATTTTGATTTCTCTTTATTGTATATTTTATATTAAAAAAGTATATATATTTGATATTTTTGACAGGGTGCACAAGAGAGAATAGATATTCTTAGACGGTCTGGTGTTCTTCATGAAAAGCAAGTGGCAATTTCTGTAGAAAATTTTATTGTGGAACTGTTTCCAGATAAGTAAGTGTTTTATTTTTATTAAATTCATGATTGTAATTCTTTAGTATTAGTATTTAGGATGTTCCAAAGACAATCTCTGCATTTACCCAGAAAAAAAAAAGGAAGAACAGATGTGGGTCCTTTTTCCACAAGGCATACATGCAGATTGTTAGTGTGCAGTGAAAAGCATTGTATATTATGGCCAAAATTGTGTACTTTTTGTTATAATGACAAAAACAACAGTACAACAGCTTTGAACATCCACATGCTGTATGCTAGCCCTGTTTTCTAGGTCACAAATATAAATGCATAGAAAGATAATGTAATAAGGTACTTTTTTCTCTAATACGCTATCTTTACTAACATGGGAATTTTATGTACTTAGTAGTTTTAACTAGCTTAAGAGATGACACTAGATGGTTTGAAGGTGAAAGCTGGGGAACCTTTCTCCTAGGTCATGACGTGAGCTTATCCCCCATTGTCCAGCAAGGAACCTCAATAATAAACCTAATAATAACACATTACACCTCCCCCACAAGTTTTTTCAGTCTTTCACAAATTTATGGTAACATTTCTCCAAAGTCATAATTTCCATTCACTCATATGCTTTGTTCTCATATTCATTTCTGCTTAGTGCTGCATTTACTTAAATCTTAGCAACTGTTCTTTGCCTTCATCTGTACTTTCTTTGTTTCTCATGTCATTGTGAAAAGATTCTCCTTGTCCATAAATAGAATGAAGTTTATTTTTTTGTTTGTTCTTTTCTCCTCCATCAAGTCAGTCAGTCAGTCATTTTCCAACCCGCTATATCCTAACACAGGGTCACGGGGGTCTGCTGGAGCCAATCCCAGCCAGCACAGGGCGCAAGGCAGGAACAAATCCCCGGGCAGGGCGCCAGCCCATCGCTGGGCACACAGACACACACACGCACGCACACTAAGCACAATTTAGGATCGCCAATGCACCTAACCTGCATGTCTTTGGACAGTGGAAGGAAACCCATGCAGACAGGGGGAGAACATGCAAACTCCACGCAGGGAGGACCCAGGAAGCAAACCCAGGTCTCCTTACTGCGAGACAGCAGCGCTACCACTGCGACACCGTGCCGCCCCCCCCTCCATCAAGTTGTTTTTATTTGACCATGTTTGATTTTTCTTTTTTTATGTTTGTTATAATTGAATATTTTTTTCTTCTAGATTGTTTCCTGTTATGTAATTTCTTTAACTGCTTTTATTTCTCCTATGTTTCTTATTTGTCCATTTTTTTTTCTCCCATCATATATACTGTAAGATCTTTTTTAGCTCTTATATTTTTGCCTCTTCTTGTGATACCAATATGAATCTGTCTCCTCATGCCATTTATATTCTCCTTCAGTCATTCAATTACAGTGTGGCCCTCATTTTCACATAATTTGGGTAGTGCTACAAAATCTGTCTATACTTTTGTTGTCATTTAGAGGCTTCAGGTCTATTATTTGATACTCATTCCTGTGCAGCTTCAGCGAGATTAGAATGGCCAGTTTGTATTCCATCATTTTCTATTAATTGGAGAGTTTGTAAAACCTTCACAAAATCTTTAATAAAATATCTTCAAATTGAACAATTTCCGAGAAAGTAATCACATACAACGTAGTTTTTTTTCTTAGTTATGATTAATAGCTACTATATATCTGTCAACAAAGAAACCTCTTACTTTTTTACTTCAAATACATGTAGATGCATAGATTCTAAATTCCAATCATGAAGCATACCTGTCTCTTAATAAAAATAAGTACATAAAGGGCTGAACAGTATGGTGCTAAAATTGCTTGACATTCAGTTCCTCCCTTTGTTATATAAGCTGAAAACTCTGAGGTTTCATATTTACATATAAGTTCTTTAAAATTTAATATAAGCTTTGTGAAATGTAATATGTATTTAAGTTTGATATCTGTATATGGAATTTTGTGTCAAGCCCAGCATGTTTGACACTGATAATATATGATTTGCATTAAAAGATGAATTTAAAATGAATGCCACACATCTCCTAAAAAAAATCAGTTATTCAGTCATCTATCG
This sequence comes from Erpetoichthys calabaricus, assembly GCF_900747795.2. NCBI lineage: Eukaryota > Metazoa > Chordata > Cladistia > Polypteriformes > Polypteridae > Erpetoichthys > Erpetoichthys calabaricus. The sequence goes on along the minus strand of NC_041400.2, from coordinate 101,602,603 downwards.
ATTTAGTCTGATTCTTTAAATGAAATGTGTTGGGCACTGCTTTTATTTGCCCTTTTAATAGATGACATATTTCATTTTTTTATGGTAAAGTTGCATTATTGTATAGTGTTAAATATTTAAAACATGATATTATGACAGTACTTTTTAATTTGTTTTATTCAAGTTAAATTAGAAAATATATATACAGTACTTGACTCAAACAATATAAAAGAGTTAAGCATAGCTTTCTAAAGGTAATAAAAAAGAATAATTCTATTTAAAGTGTGGAAAATTATGCACCTCATAACACTCCTATATAAATCAGTAAATGGAATATAAGTGTATTTGTAGAATTCTATTAGTATACTGAGAGATTTTCTGCTGACACTTAAAATAGTTTTCTGTACCAATGATATATAGACATTGCAGAATTTTTTGTTTTGCCTTTATGTTAATTCTTTTATATGTAGAATGTGACTTTATTTGGGATATTTCAAAAACATACAATTACCAACATGCATGTATGAAACGGTGCAAAAGTAAAAATGGAAAACATTAATTTCAAGCATGCTGATATTCCTATTTCCCAGCTATCAATGTAAAATATGATTCTCCAAATGAATATACAGTACAGTGGACCCTTGACTTACGAACTCAATTCATTCATGAGGGCTGGTTGTAACTCAAGTTGGTTGTAAGTCAAGACCATTTTTCCCATAAGAAATAATGAAAATACCCATAATGCATTCCAAACCTCCCACAGCAACACTTACTTAACCTTTTCGTAATAAAAAAGGGTTGTATAATGTGCATAATTTACCAAAAACACCAATAATTTTTCTAATGTACTAACCAAAAAGTTATAAAAAGTGCCTAGCCTACCAGAAACGTCAACTTAAATGGTGAGTACAGTATGAAATTGATATCTTTGGCTTGCAGGAAGGGAGGAGGAGGAGGAGAATGAAATGGAAGGTGGTTATTGTTTGGAAGGAGAGCCCCCTTCCATAAGAACATCAGGACTCTGGCTCTCTGGTGTCCTTTCTCTCCTTGGGAAAGGCTGTAGCCCACTAGGACCTGCTTTTGGCTCACTAGGTCTCAACCTTTTCGGAAATAAAAACTGGTCTAAGGTTGGCTGTTTCTGTGTTTTCTTCAACACAGTTCCGTGGTATGACATGACATTGTCATTAGGCAAGTTAATACAACGATTAGCTTTTTTTCTCTGTCTGGGTGGGGCTTCTCTACAAATGTTTGTAGCTCTGTCCATCCTTTCGTTATCCACACTAATAGCTTTTCTACCTCGTCTAACACTGTTGATATTGACTTACTAATTTGAGTAACACCTTTAGCAACACTAGCTTCATTATACAAATCTTTTCTTTGTAAAATTGTCAAGATGGTGGATTTCAACATGCTGTACATATTGGTGAGATTGGTCACACCAACGCCTCTCTCATATTTCCGCACAATTTTCTTCTTCGTTTCGATTGTGATTGCTTTCGTTACCTTCGTTACCTTCTCTTCCTTCCTTAGCTTCTTTTCTAGCTTTTTTGGGGCCATTTTGATAGCAATTATCGAACTAAATTATATAAATCACTGCACTGACCGAAATGACGTCCACAAACACACGTATCTGGGCTCCGACTGACGCTTACAAATGCTCTCGGCTGTTTGTTTGCAATTGCCCAAGCAGATACATGTGACTGCATTCGGGTCGTAACTCAAGACGTTGGTTGTAATTCAAAACAAAAATTTTGGTCGTAAACCAAGTTGTTCGCATGTCAGGCCGGTCATATATCGAGGGTTGACTGTACATGAAAGCAGATGAAGACAGCTGGCATACTGTATTTAATTAGCATGTTCTGGTTTAATAATTTTTCATACAAAAATTGCTCTTCTAAGATATAGTGACCATATACCTAATACTGTACATATGCGGTCATAAATTTACATAACATTTTGAAAGTTTTTAGTCCAACAAAAAAAATGTTCATGAGAAGGGAAAAAAAATTGAACCATCAATGAACACTGGCTTGAATATTGGTGTTTTGAATTTAAGAATACAGAGTTTTTATTTTTCCTTTTTAAAATGTCTTAAATGTACCTTTCTTTTCAGGTGGTTTGATATAGGCTGTTTAATTCTTGAAGACCCAGCATATGGCATTCATATTGAAAACTTCACACAAGCTACCCCTGTGCCTTTAGAATTTGTACAACAAGTAAGAGTATTTTCATTTTTGAGTGCCAGTAATGTTGAGTGCTTGCCATTAACAGACATTTCATGAACAGAGCCTTGAATAGATGGTTTGTGAAGTAATACACTAGTAAAGTACAGTTGCCCCAAGTGACCTGTGATGCCTCAATTTGGCATAGTTGTCACGTTTCCTAATTATGCCAGTTTTGCTTGTAAAGTTTTTTTTTTTTTTTTTTTAAAACAAAAGTAAACTTTACATTTTCATTTTTCTCCCACACACTTGCACCTACCATCTTCGCAGGTTTTGATGCATTGCATTGGGAAATATTATGCACAAGTCACCAGTTCCTCTCTAGAAAAGCCACTCCCACAAAGAAAGAAAATAATAAACATTTAATTAATAATAGTTAAGGCTTTTTCACATTAAGTGATTTTTCTCAGCAATTTCCAGTTGTAGCCTTCATTTGCATAATCATCAGAAGTCTGAAGCAGTTGTCAGGGTTGCTCACATGAAGCCAATCATCTACTGTGACATACCCAATCACTGAGACCAACTAGCCTTAAACTTGTGTCGATAAAATCAAAAATGTTTGATTTTGTCTGTAGTCATAGGGGCGAGCTCTGTGTGGATGAGAGCTAAGAACCAAAGAGTGTTCATCTGGATGTGTACAGTATGTAGTCTATAGTGATGTGGAATACGGGACACACAGTTTGAACCTTTCAAACAGAAGAAAGGTTCATCTTTGCTCATCTTTCTGATGTCTTGTGTTTTACATACTGAAACAGAAGTGCAAGGAATAAAGCTGAGTCTGCAGCTGAACTCACCTTGCCTGTTAAAATGTTAACACTTTGTACAGTGCCATCTCTCTCTGGCAGCGTATTATTTGCTGTCACATAAAAGGGCAAGTATGACTGTGTTTGAAAGTCAGCACTCGGTAGATAAAGTGTACATGGCTGGCAATTTCCAGTCATTTGGTCTGGGGACGAGATCAGACATAACCCATGACTAAAAGGCTTGTAATGTTATATTGACTTTAAGCTTTGTGCTTTTAGTTATTGTACTATTGGAATACAAACGTCTTCCCTTCAGTTTTCTTGCAGAAAAGTATAGGATTTCACTCATTCATTGTTGCTGTTATCTTTAGATTAATCATTACCTGCTCCTAAAAACAATACACATAACATAATGCTGTCACCATTAGATTTTACAGTGGAGATGGTGTTGTCTGGATGATGTTAATTGTTAGATATGAGTCATAAAAGCTGCTTAGCATTTAAGCTAAAAGTTCAACTTTTGGCACTTTTTTCTCTCATGGATGTGATCAGATTTGTTGAATGTGTTGTAGTATTTAGTGGCTGCAATTTGATCCACATCTAGTTTTTCAGAAGAAGTGTGCTTGTTTATCAGCAAAGTTTAAAGGAAGTGTCACTTTTATATGTTGTGAAGACAGTTTTCATGGAAGAGGAATAAAAGGAAGGACTGAGAATTACTATTCTGCTTGGTTCAACATGTCATGTGTTTAGTATCAATGGATAGGTAAAACCTACAATATAAGAATTATCTGATATAGTAGAATGAAAACCATAAAACTAAATAACACGACCAAACCTAAGAACCCCTACTCTTACAGCATCATTCACAAACAATAATAACAGTAAAATACATTTGTTTTTTTTTAAATAGAACAGACAGATAATGGTTAAGATTTACATAAATTACTCAAAGATGGAAAATGTGAAAATGCAGGTTGTGCTATGCATAGCAATAGTTCTTGGACTTTTTTTTTTTTTTTGCTGTTGCCTATAGTAGTCTGATTTCTTTGTGCAACATTTGAGTATGGGGAAATGCATTGTGTTTCACTTAATGTTGATCAACAACATGCCTTTTTGCTATATACATAGCTGATTTTGAACTGGTGTGTTTGAGTACTGTATATTGTTTTTTTTTTTTTTTTTTGTACAGTAGCACTGATAAATATTTCTTGGTTATTTATTTTTTTTCTTTTTGTACTTCACAGGCACAAAGCCTCACGCCTCCAGACTACAACTTACGTTGGTCTGGACTTATGGTCACAGTTGGTGAAGTGCTAGAGAGAAACATACCTCATGTCAGCAGGACTGACTGGCATATCATGTTTACTGGTGTGTCCCGAAGACAAATGATACATAGTGCTGCCAAAGCTTTAGCAGGAATGTACAAATTACGCCTTCCTCCAAGAACAGTGTAAATAGTTTATGATAAACCTTTTTTGTAAATCACTTCAACTTTTCAGACATTTACTCTAAGCATCATTCAAACCTACAGCTCATATGCTTGCACAGGAAGATGTGTAAGTATTTAAAAAAGCAACAAAATATTTTACAAATATACTAATTTACTATATGTTTAACGTAACTTGCTTTCATTTGATTTTTTTTTTGTTTTTGGTAGGATTTAGACATTGACAATCACTTGCACGGTAAAATGTCTGTTCCATTCTTGATAATAGTTCAAGAGAAGCAGCATGCAGGCATGATTTTTGTATTGCCAAATAAAGGGAACTGAAATTCAGGAACCATTTTTTACAGTATAGAAATATTTTTATTTGATACCTACAAATTGTATATGTTGATTAGAAAGTACAAAAATATGTTAAATATCTAAAAAGAACACTATAGATCTTTCATGCTAAATGTTAAAAATTACCAATCTTTAGGTCATAAAGTAGAAAGTGCAAGTGTCTAACATGAAGTCTACATCCTTCATAAAGTTGACATGTAATTTAGTTTGTGTGTGTGTGTATATATGTGTATATGTATGTGTATATGTATGTATGTATGTATGTATGTATATATATATATATATATATATATATATATATATATCCATCCATCCATCCATTTTCCAACCCGCTGAATCCGAACACAGGGTCACGGGGGTCTGCTGGAGCCAATCCCAGCCAACACAGGGCACAAGGCAGGAAACAATCCTGAGCAGGGTGCCAACCCACCGCAGTATGTATATATATATATATATATATATATATATATATATATATAAAATTGTGTGTATATGTATATATAAAACATTGTGTGTGTGTGTGTGTGTGTGTGCAGACAATATTGAAAAATACAGACAAGATATTGATGCTTTTTTGGCATAGTTGTGATAAAATTTTTACTTTCCTGTTGCATCAGTTAAGCGTGATAAGGAACTTTTGGGTATATTTGGATCTTCAATCAACTGGAGAGGGAGAGGAATGAGATATTTTGAAAGAACTGGCGTTATACATGCTCAGTAGTTTTATTATATATTTATGTGATTATTTTTAAAATTAGAATATGTTAATAGCCCTTTTTGGATTTATTCTGAGTAGAATTTTAGTTTTAATGCTATCCTCTTAAATTCAGTAGGCTTTGAATGTAATTTGATCAAATGCAAATGCTTGCATTCACATTGCCCATCATTCTGTTTATTTTCTAAAATACATCCTGTTCAGCTTTGAGTGACTGTTGCAAATAATGCTTAATTTAAGAGAATGACCTCAAAGCTGACAGTTTTTTTTTTCTTCTATTAGAGAAAGTGAATAAATGAATGTTCATTTCTCATGACTGTTTTTTTTTTTTTTTGTAAATATTTTTTGTTTTTCTTATTTCCTGTAAGGATCTGTGCTTTTCAATTCAGATGTGATACGTCAAAGTTGTTGATTCATTTCCTTTGCACTGAGAAGAGTGTTATGCATTTTTCTGTAAACTTAAGAACAATCATATCTAACATTACTTATTTTAAGAACCTAAAACTTGATTAGTTAGCAGTATGACCAGAGTTATGCCAGTTCTGTAGTTATAGCTACAGGTAGAATTAATAAACATTTAACTAAAGAGTAGTAAAATTGCCTTTTGTAATGCACACTCTTTTACCATTCCTAACTGCTGACAAATAAAGAGATATCTGTTTGGAATTCTCAGTAATGTTACAGTGATTGGTTTGACTCAGGAAACAATGAAAACACTGTATGTGAATTTATGTCTCATAACATATGTATATACCAGTAAACCCCGATTCTCTAAAGAATCGCAAATCCAAGAATGGCAATTACCTTCTGTTCCCTCCAATCTTTGTAGGGATGTAAGATCATGGAGGGTGGGAGCGTCCTGGGAAAGTTTTCATTTAATGAAATAAATATATTTGTAGTAAAGCTGTTTCTTTTTGGAGCCATGACTTGTTTGGTTCTGGTGTTTCAGAAGTGCGTTGTAGGTGCCTTTGATCATTGTTTTTATCCATGCAGTCTCGTTTTTGTTTTTCTATGGGTGTGTTGTTAGCTAGAAGTCGTTTGCTGTTAGGAATCATAATTGAACCCCTGACCGCAAGCACTGTGGAGTAGCTGACTGCGGGCACTGTCAGTAGTCACTACTACCTCAAGTTTAAATACATACACATATATAGATAGACGCTGCATTTACTGTGTTTCCCAGTAGACACGATACGTCAGCCTTATTGCGAGTGGCAAAAGTGCCATTTAAACTAATACAGGTAGACGTGGAAACCAGGTTTTTTGATGAAAAAACAACGTTTAAAACAGTATTGTTTACATACAACAGATTTTGGCAAATCGTTTAAATGCAATTATTTATATCCATTTATACACTAATAATGGCAATTATTAAATAATAATAATTATTATTATTATTATTAACCATTCCTCCCATATAAGTAACATTTCAGGGACTGCCTTCTTCTATCTTCAAAACATTTCCAGACTTTGTCCTGTTGTTATGCAACACAGTACTGAAGTATTGTTTAATGCCCGAGTCACGTCACGTATAGATTACTGTAATGCTATTCTATCTGGCATCCCACAAAAACTTACCCATCGCTTAGAACTTCTTCAAAATTCTGCTGCCAGGATAATATCCTGCTGTTGTAAATCCACTGAACATATTACACCTATTCTCTCTCAACTTCACTGGCTCCCTGTTAACTACAGAATACAATACTAAATACCGCTCTTAACATTTAAAGCTCTCCACAACCTCACTGATCTCCTCCAGACTTAGACTCCACTCGCTCACTCAGATCTTGTAATTTGAGAGTATTCAGTCTGGCGATATGGTGCACCCTTAGTTTGTGGAAGACAGACACAACTAAAGACATGAGCATAAAATGATGGTTGTCAATTTCAAACTGTGTTTCCTCAATGTGCTCCTTGAGAAAAAACATCAAATTTGAGAAATGTCAACAGCTAACAGCAATCTACATAGTGACTAAATACGTTTAGCCAAAACGTTGTTTGGAGGCTCACTTGAGCACATAAATGCATAGCTTTGCTAGCTTAGCCTGACTTAGCTAAAGTAAAGATTATAAAACGGGATTTTCTAACAGCCAAATATAACCAAAACAATTGTTCAGCCTTACCTATGAAATGTAATCCCCCGGGATCTGGTTTGGAGCGTACAGCGGTTTGTACAATCCCAAGCAGCACATTATTCATTACTTCAGTCCACAGCAGTGCCACTCACAATACGGCAGCGACGTTGACGTACGATTCTGCTAGTCATGAGGCGTCTAGTTGTTCTGTCTATGTTTAACACTAGAATTACCAGAGCCTACGAAAAAACTTGTAGATCCGGCCCACCTTAAATCGCTTCTTAAACCAGTTCACACCTCTCCGCCAGCATCCTTTGTCCTCTAAATGTACTGATAAAAAACAAGCTGCCAGCAGCCGGCTATTCCATCCCCCCACTGACTTAGAACATGCGCGAACTTTTCCCAGCTCATGCCTTGATTGATTATCTGGGAGTGAAGTGGAGTTTTGGAGTGGAAATAATAGATCGTTATTTGGAACACACGCATTTAATGTGTGTTCCGTTTCTACAGTAATCTGTGTAAACACATTGTTAAAACAGGAACTTTTTCATATTTTAGTAATAAATGTTACAAAATGTAGTAGGCATAAACTATAGAATGTATAAAGCCTTCAAGAATGACACAACAGTTTCCGTGGCGTAGCGCGCTAAGATTTGCTTCTTAGAGCGCAGCAACTTTGCCGTGCCTCACAGACCTGAGTTCGATTCCCCGCTGGGGATAAAGAGTTGCTTTTTTTTTTTTCTTTTTAACCTGAAACGGACATAAAATTTACAAATCGGTATGCACTGTCAGTTAATGAGATCGTTATATTTTCATGTGGGATGCTACTTTTAAAATATTTTTTTAACAATTGAGACTGCAATTAACATGAACAACTGTCCTTATAACTTATTTTTAAGATCCATAACACACAGACAGAGATATATAAATAAACAGGGAAGCCACATGTACTGAAAGAAAAAAAAAAGATCAACATATGCGTTGTTCCTGCTGCACTGAATAAGCTCACATGCTCTAACATCACCCCTCCCCGCATCTGACTCTAAGTAACAGCACAAGTACAAACGCAAACTAAGTGTAATCAAGAATTCCGGTTCGATCCCCACTCACTCCTATATTTGCCGTTTTCAGTAGTAAGCTGCTCTTTTTGTTAATAGATAGATAGATAGATACATTATACAATACACACATGAACTTTATTGCGTCTGTACTTGTGCTGTTATTTATAGAGTCAGATCGGGGGAGGGGTGATGTTAGAGCGCGTGAGCTTATTCAATGCACCAGGACAACGCACATGTTGATCTTTTTTTCTTTTAGTACATGTGCCTTCCCTGTTTATTTATATATCTCTGCCTGTCTGTCTCTCTATTACGCAGTGCTCTGTCTGTCTGTGTGTTATGGATCTTAAAAATAACAGTTATAGGGACAGTTGTTCATGTTAATTGCAGTCTCAATTGTTAAAAAAATATTTTAAAAGGAGCATCCCACATGAAAATATAACGATCTCATTAACTGACAGTGCATACCAATTTATAAATTTTATGTCCGTTTGAGGTTAAAAAGAAAAAAAAAAAGCAACACTTTATCCCCAGCAGGGAATCGAACTCAGGTCTGTGAGACACGGCATTACATTGTAACATTTATTACTAAAATATGAAAAAGTTTCTGTTTTAACAATGTGTTTACACAGATTACTGTAGAAACGGAACACGCATGAAATGCGTGTGTTCCAAATAACAATCTATTATTTCCACTCTAAAACTCCACTTCACTCCCAGATAATCAATCAAGGTATGAGCTGGGAAAAGTTCGCGCACGTTCTAAGTCGGTGAAGGGATGAAATAGCCGGCTGCTGGCAGCTTGTCTTTTATCAGCACATTTAGAGGACAAAGGATGCTGACGGAGAGGTGAGAACGGATTTAAGAAGCGATTTAAGGTGGGCCGGATCTACGAGTTTTTTCGTAGGCTCTGGTAATTCTAGTGTTAAATATGTCACCATGGCAACTTGTTGGCGTGCACGCTTTATGTCAAGTTTAGTTTACAGGTTGTGTTGTGTTGTTTGGGCGCCACTTACTGACTTTGAGAAGCTGCTGGGTTTGACTGTTGGGCGCTGTGTGCGTGCGCTTTTGGCACGGGTTGCGTCTGGCATCCGTGCATATATACAACCTTCGTAAACATTACTAAACGAAGGTTTTATATGCGGTGGTGTGCACATTTGGGCGACGGTTGTATTGTGACCTGAAGTTTAGTTTACAGGTTGTGTTGTGTTGTGTTATTTGGGCACTACCTACTGAGTCTGGGAAGCCGCTGGGGTTGACTCTGGGGCGCTGAGTCGCAGTGCGCTTCGATGCGTCTGGCGTCCTGCGTCCGTGCATATATACAACCTTCGTTTAGTAATATAGATGTATTTCCCTTTTTATTTCCACACTTCAATAGTTTTATCAGCTGTTTTTCTCCTGGTCTTGAATAGTGCAATTATAATTTAATATGTTGCCAACCCTTATGAAGGAAGGTAACTATTGAAATAGTTTTATAAATGCGTTACTTGGTAGAAATTAATGATTTATTATCCTTACAATGTTGGAATAGAAAATGAATGACTTGCAGATTGATAAATTTAAGACAGGCTTTATTGGCTAGTGACCAATGAAAGACACTATATAAATAAAATGTGTTACTGTATTATTAGTGTATCAGATCTTATGTGTTCAATCCATTGATCCAACATTCTGTGTGACTGAGTGAGTAAGGCCGGATTTATACTTCAAGTGACGCATGCTGCAGCGGACGCTCCTGCTACGCAAGCGTTGTACTGTTTATACTTGTGCAAGTACTTTATGTAAATCTGGAGGAATCCACCAGGTTACAGTGCAAGATATTACGGGGAGAACAGGTTCGGCTCCGCTGTGTTGTGAATTGCCTGGAACACCTATTAAACTCCAATGACACCTTACCGCTATATCTCTGAAAAGGATGTTTAATGATTAAATCCATCAGTCCAGGGATTTGTCCATTTCAGCTAGTATTGGGCACGAGGCTGAAACAATCCCTGGACGAGGCATCAGCTCATCGCAAGGTCAATACAAGCACACACATAAACGCTGGCATCATTTTAGTGTAACCAAATCTGCATATTTTTGGAAGGAAACCGGAGCACACTGTGGAAACCCAGCAGGAAAACATGTAAACTCCAGGCAGGCAATACCAGCAACCTGACTCCCTGCAAGACAGCAGTGCCAATGCTAAGCCACAGTGTCACCCCCATTTGTGTCATTATTAACAGTATTCATTATTTAAACGAAATTACTGATTTATCTGTAAAATGTAACATACATACTTCAATGCATTTCATCATATCAAGTATAAATCTAAGGAATCTAAATGTGCAGAGAGTTGGAATATCATACATTTAATGTGCTCAGTGTGGCAATCTATTGCTGTTTGCCACTGCTGTCAGTACCGGAGGAAGCCCTAGAAAAAAAGAGGGCACAGAAGACAGTATGTGAGAGTTTTAAAATGTATCGTGTCATTATGATCGGGAATATGCAACGCTTGAATATAAAAGCACCACAAATGCATCTGTATGTCTGCATTTTGCTTCACCACTTCGAACCATTCATCAAACATCGAAGCGCGCACACCGATCTCATAGGATCCGCAAAGCGGCTTTCTGTCACATGTAGATAGTAACCAGAGACAATGACGTCACATTCCAACTTTTAGCACACTGCGCCCCCCGACTTTTTGCTGGTACTGCAACTCGCGCACGTGACGCATTAATTTCTGTGGACCTGCTCAGAGGATGCATCAAATGAATGCTGGGAACGCGTGGCAGCCAAGATGTGGGCGAATACGTGTTCTGAGTGTGAAGTATAAATGAGCCCTTAACCTCCCAGGACTGCTCTTAAGAATTTGTGAATGCAAGTGTATGCTTGCCCCTCTAAGACATAAATGCATACAGTCCCGAGCAGAGGTGCTGCTAAAGATATTGGGCTCCGCATCCTGACTAAACAAACCCTGTACAATGGCTGTGTCACCACAACAACCCCCCAAGCCAAAATCCAATCAGAGTTTTTGTTAACTTTACCTGAGCAAACTGGTAAAGCTCTAGGGCAGTCAAATTAGCCAAAAGATAAGGTCTGAATTGCCAATTTAAAAATAAGTAAATATCTGTATATATTCAAGGTTAAGTTAATGATTCTAGATGTTACTTGTTTGTATACACATTTTATGTTATTATGTTAACAGCAACAAATAACAAAAAAAGCTAGCAGAAAAAAAAAATGTGATTCTCAGGCAGCTGTTATTTAAATATAAAAGCCACGAAAATCCTGTGCAGGTGCACTGTATAAAAGAGAAGCACCTGCACAACCTTCATGTATTTTGTCTAGAACTGACACATTGGTAAGCAAGAACTTTTTAAGATAGTGAGCCATGAAAAGGAGCAGAATTCCTTGCAAGCCATGTGCTTTGCACTGCATATTGCTACATTTTTATTCAGGTTCTGACTTGCCATATGTTTGCAAAATATAAAGTGCTTATTACACTGCATGTTGTGTGGATACTGCAGCTTTGAAGTGTAAGGGCTGCTTAAAACACTCATGCATACTAAGAGGTGTGATCAAAAAGAAATAAGTACTTTTGTGCATTACTGCCTATAATGTGCATATAAAGCCCAGACAAAATCACTCGAGGTTGCTTAAACCAACTAAATGCAATACTCATTTTATATTTCCCCAGATAAGTGGCTTTTTGCTCCTAGAGGGCAGAAGACAATTTTTATTTTTTTTGGAATATGAATGTGACTCAATTGAGTAAGATGATGCCTGTGTTCGTGTCTGTCCAAATGAAGTAACTGAATATACTAAATGTTGTATTATATAGTGATCTGTATGTGGTTAGTCCTCAACAGTCATTAAAAAAGTTGTTTTTTTTTTTTTTTGAAGACATAATATTTTTAAAATAAAATAAGAAAAATAATGTTCTTTATAAAGGTCGAAATCATGCAGTAGCAGATGGGAAGGTTTTAATGAACCTTAGAACTTTGCAGCTCTTAATTAACTTAAGAGACCTGAAATTTTCAAGGTTATATAAGAGGCTACATCTAAATCAATTTATACTTATGAATTAAATATTTCTCAAAAAATATTAAAAATTTATCTGAAATGAAAGTGGTATGATTAATAGATTTGTTCTCAGAAAATGATTTCCTTTAATTTAAGAGAGAAAAAAATAATTTCTGAGTAATCCAAGTAGACATGGATTTTGGAGATGAGACAATCAATTAAAAAAAGGTGCTGAACTTATTCTGATTGTGAATGAGAAAATACTTGAGTTAACCAAGTTCTTTGCCAGTTAATTTTATCTTTAATGGTGCCCCCCAATAAACTGTACATTCTTGAATTAATCGGATTTAATAAAGGGATAATACTTCTGATAAATTTATCATTACATCTCTGTTCCAAAATATTTAGAGTGCCAATAAATAGATCTGGAAGGCTTAGGACAATTGCATGATAATGCTTATATAAATATAATAAGTTCATTGGAATGATATTTAAAATTAAAATAAGTTCTTGAAAAGATATTGAGTACTATATTTTGATGTAAACTTGTGTAAATCTAAAATACTGCAGTCAATGTCACAGATGTCCAAAATAAAAACATCTAAGCATCTAAAAAAGGACTTTTTTTTCCTGCAAAGAATTACGCAATTAACAGTTTTGCTGGCATTAGTGCTTCAGTATAAAAATCTGACAAAGGACCTGCAAGTTTCTTACTTTCAAATTTACACCAAAGAAGAAAATTAAGGCTAATGTGTTTCTTGAAGATTATTGTTGGAATATGGGTACAAATTGACTCATTATGCAACAAAATATTCTTGATCCACTTAAATTGAAATGCACTCATTAAACGGCTTAAACGTACAACCTTAAAGGCCTAAATTCTGTAGAATAATTTTGAGTGTTTACCAGAAATTTACTAACTTAACAAAGTTAAAATGCTGACTGGCATTAGTATCATCAGCAGTAAAAAAAAATGTTTTCTGTTTACTACGATGCCTCCCATTCCTTATGGATTACTTAATAATAAGATTATGCCTGCCTGACGTATTCAAATTGGCTTCTAATTAGATCTCTTTAATCTTTTGGTTAAGTTCGATTAATCCATCCTGTAAACTGCTTCGTTTGCACCACGTTTGGAGAATGGGCCAACATTATTAAATTGAACTTTCCCTGAGAAACTGAGGAACCAACTGTCACCCTCTGTTCTCTCATTTAGGTTTTTCTTGCTTTCTTTTCTGGAACCCAGAATTTGGCTTTAACATTTCAATTCAAGCATAACAAAACTGCTCTAACATAGGCTCGCAAGTGTGTGGATTTTATCTCTGTATGATTCATGTATGTGTGATCGGGCTGAACCATTCAGGCAAATAGAGGGAGGAAATACAATGTAGAGACTTGCCTGGATTGCTGCTTTTTGGCAAAAACGTTAAGTTTCTACATTGTAAATAAATTGTTCTTTTAAATGTTGTTTTAATAATTTAATAAAAATCTTACAGTATTTTTGAGGGGCCTCGTCAGTCACAGGACCTTGGAATTGATCTAACTTTCCTCCCGTTACATTACCCCTGCTGCACAGAGCCCATTATGTATGTGTAGTTCTGAGGGAGTTTTAGGGGCTTTGAAAGTAGCCTCACAGTGGGCTCCAGACAAACTTCCAGGGCAATCTTTCTAATACACCTTTGTTCCACTCTGTATTTGTCAGGGTTTAAAGTTTTCTGGCAACACAACCCTATTTTCAGTGCAAGGCTGTTGTAGATTCATAAAGATATTAATTGCCCTAAGCAGCTGAAGCAATGCAAAAAGGTAAGAATGTGATGTTTTGTTTTTGAAAAAGGGAAAAAAAAAAGTACCTGATCGTGTAACGTTTCTTTCACAATTGCAAATGGTGTTTGAGCAAAGTAATCTGATAACCAGTTATCGGCAAGTAATCTGATAACCAGTTATCGGCAAGTTACTTTGTCATGCCCGGGTAGCACAATTCAAAGTCTATGGTCAAGTTGTATTCAAATTTTCTTGAAACTGGAGGAGACAAAAATGCAACTGGGGAAAAAAGCAAAATGAATGGAGGTGGAGGGAGGAGGGGGTGGTGAAGGACAACAACCTGAAACTTAGTGTCACAAATTAAATGGACATGGTGATTGTTTCATTACTGTGTATGCTAAGAAGCTGCAGTGGGGGCATGAGTGTTTATATATATATATAAAAAAAAAAAAAAAGTGATTTTAAGGCATGATTACTGATCAAATGCACAGGGCATCTGTTTGTGCTCTCTAATTTACATCCACATTGCCAGGAATGACAGCCACAACTTGTCCTGCTACATCTATGCCATACCAAGTATGCAAACAAAAATAAATACTGCTACATTTATTATGATACCTCAACAACTCATTGGTTTGTGGAAAATGCTGTCAGATGATTTAACTGCACTTTCAAAACAGACTGTTCAAAAGAAATAAGCAAGCAATGTAATTGCATGTGGTATTTTCCCACACTTCAGGCATTGTTTAGTAGACAAGTTCATTTATTGTGGTGCACTTTCAATTGTTTATTTCACTGAAGAAAGATATACCACAGTTTTGTTAGTATTTTTCTAGTAATATATTCAGATTGCCTATAATTATATTCTTTTATCACTGTTCAGAGTAAATAAAATAAATCTTTTAAATATTCAATTCAATTCAATTCAATTTTATTTGTCATTTAGCAGAACATCCAAGATGTGCTGCAGAACGAAAATACGATGCACAAGACATTAATAAAAACACATAGTTAAAATCAGCCTACAATAAAATACTAAAATGCTTCATTTAAAAGACGAACGGCAGTAGGAAAAAAACTGTTTTTAAACCTGGTAGTTCTACATTTCAGGCTGCGGTACCTTCTGCTTGAGGGCATGAGGGAAAAGAGTTCAGAGGCAGGATAAGTAGGGTCTCTAGAAATCCGCACAGCTCTGGCCAGACAGCGTTGTTTTGCCAAATCTTGTACATTAGGCAACGGGGCTCCAATGATCCTCTCCGCAGCCCTCACCACTTTCCTCAGTGCTTTCCAGTCCGAAGCGCTGCATTTCTCCTGCCACAGAGAGCTGCTGCTGGTTAGCAAGCTCTCTATGGTCCCTCTGTAAAAAGTGGTGAGGACTGACTTACTGAGATGGGCCCTCTTTAGCCTCCGCAGAAAGATCAAGCGCTGGTGAGCTTTCTTGATGACGGAGGAGGTGTGCAGGGACCAGGTGAGGTTGTTCGTCACATTAACTCCCAGGAACTTAGTAGACTGCACAATTTCCACAGCAGTGTTCTTAATGTAGACCGGGATGTGTATCAGCTGTTTCTTCCTGAAGTCGATCACCAGTTCTTTTGTTTTTTCGACATTCAGTATCAGATTGTTTTTATCACACCATTCCACAAATGACTTCACCTCCTCTCTGTAATCCCCTTCCCCGTCACCTCGAATGAGACCCACCACTGTTGTGTCGTCCGCATACTTAATAATTTGGTTTGTGCTGAACTTGGCACAACAATCGTGGGTCATGAGCGTGAAGAGGAGGGGACTTAGAACACACCCCTGTGGAGAACCTGTGCTCAAGGAGATGGTATCTGATTTATTCTTTCCTACCCGTACGTACTGTGGCCTATCCATTAGA
Organism: Erpetoichthys calabaricus; assembly: GCF_900747795.2. Lineage (NCBI taxonomy): Eukaryota > Metazoa > Chordata > Cladistia > Polypteriformes > Polypteridae > Erpetoichthys > Erpetoichthys calabaricus. The sequence continues at coordinate 101,586,380 of NC_041400.2, read as the reverse complement.
AAGTCCAATATCCAGTTTTGCAGAGGTATGCCCAGTCCCAATGGGCCCAGTTTGCTGATCAAATTCTGAGGGATGATGGTATTAAAAGCCGAACTAAAATCAACAAACAACATGCGGACCATAGCGTCTCTATTCTCCAGATGTTCCAATGAAAAATGGAGTGCAATAGATATGGCATCCTCTGTGGCATGGTTGGAGCGGTAGGCGAATTGGAGTGGGTCAAAAGAGGAGGGTAGGATAGAAGTAATGTGGTCCTTGATCAGCCTCTCGAAACATTTCATCACTATTGATGTTAAGGCTACAGGGCGATAGTCATTCATGGTTGTGACTATGGGTTTTTTTCGGAACTGGGATGATTTCTGAGGTTTTAAAGCAAGATGGCACAACAGCTTGACACAGAGAGATGTTAAATATATCCGTAAGGACATGTGTCAGCTGCTCCGCACATCCTTTGAGTACACAACCTGGTATCTGGTCTGGTCCCGCAGCTTTCCTTGGATTAATTCTCCTCAAAGTCCGTAGAACATCATCCGGTTCCAGACACAGTGCCTTCTCATCAGGATGAGGGGTGGCCTTCACTGGTGATGTATCATTCAATGCTTCAAACCGTCCAAAGTACTTATTTAGGTCATTCAGGAAGTTGAAGCTATCATCACAGGGGTAAGAAACTGTTTTGTAATCTGTCACAGATTTAATCCCCTGCCACAATCTTCTGCTGTTCCTGTGATCTTGAAAATGACTCTATTTTCTTTCCATGAGCCCTTTTAGCTCTTCTAATAGCTTTATTTAGGTTGGCTCTTGCTGTTCTAAGGGCAGCTATATCTCCAGATTTAAAAGCACAGTTTCTCTCTTTCAGCAAAACTCGCACCTCAGCAGTCACCCACGGTTTATCATTTGCCCTGACAATGATGTTTTTGGTGATGCAGACATCCTCCATGCACTTGTTTATGTAGCCAAACACAGCCTCTGCATATTCATTTATGTCTATCCTTTGATCTGTGGTAGCTGCCTCACTGAACACAGACCAGTCAGTGTGCACTCAAAACAATCCTGTAGTGCATTCATGGCTTCTTCTGGCCAAACTCTCACCTGTTTGAGTGATGGTTTTGATCTGATGAGCACAGGTCTATATGCTGGGATTAGCATAATAGAGATGTGGTCTGATGAGCCAAGATGGGGACGTGGGGATGCTTTGAATGCTCCTTTAATGTTGGTGTAGACATGATCCAATATATTGGTTCCTCGAGTTGCAAAATCCACATGTTGGTAAAAATGGGGTAAACCTCTCTTCATGTTTGCCTGGTTAAAATCCCCAGCAACGATGACTACTCCCTCTGGATGTGTGGTTTGCAAATCGTTGATACAGTGGCAGAGTGTGTCAATGGCTGCCTTGGTGTCAGCGTCAGGGGGAATATAAACAGCTACTATAAGTACAACGGAAAATTCCCGTGGCAAATAAAAAGGCCGGCATTTAACTACCAAAAACTCAGTGTCCGGAGAGCAACATGTGTGGATTATTTTTGAGTCAACACACCATCTGTTGTTTATGTAGATGATGATACCTCCGCCCCGTGTTTTGCCGCTGAGACTGCTGCTCCTGTCTGCCCGATGAATTGTTAGCCCCTCCAGGCTAATAGCAGTGTTGGTTGTGGAGTCGGTGAGCCAGGACTCCGTAAAGACAAAAGCACAGCAATCCTTAATCTCCCGCTTCGATGTTAAATCCAACCGAATGTAGTCCAATTTATTCTCCAGTGAGCGGATATTTGCCACCAAGATCGATGGTAGTGGCGTTCTGCATGGATTAGCTTTAGCTTTAACGCTGAGCCCACCGCGAACACCTCGCTTTTGTTTACGCATACACCGCCGCCGTCTTGTTCTCGAGGCGCGGATAGCACAGGTAGATAATATGGGTGCTAGACTGGCCTCACCGCTCGTCCGCAGCAGTCCAAATTCTTTCAGTAGAACCATGGTATTTGGATTTACTAGTCCTTTATCCTGTTCCGTACCCAATGACAGAAGGTTTAGACGAGTATATGTCTGAATTTCCATGTTGAGTGACATTAAATCACTATAAAGAATGTGTTTTTATCATGAGCCCGTGCAGCCGCAGCCTGCGTGGCGCCGCCAGTACCAGTACTGCGGTGGGCTGGCACCCTGCAAAGGGTTTGTTTCCAGCCTTGCACCTTGTGTTGCTGGGATTGGCTCCACCAGACCTCCCGTGACCCTGTAGTTAGGATATAGCGGGTTGGATAATGGATGGATGGAAATATCATGTACTTAAAAGCCAAGCCCAAATAAACCTGGGGTTGTGGAAATCGCTTTCACAGGTTTCAGATTCCAGCTCAAGTGAAGTTAAATTTAAATTAATTAATGTATTATTTTTGGTTGTGGAGAATCTATAGCTAAATAATTGTAGCTCATATTTCTTAAATATTAAATTTTCAAAAGTACACAATTGATAGTTTAAAACTGTGTTATAGTCCATTATTTGGAAGTTTTTTATTTGCTGGATACAAACATATCTACAGTCTCCTTTCCAGAAAATGTCTTTTTTTATTTTTAATTTATTGTGAAACTGCTCTTGGTGCTGTTTACCATTTTAATTCTACTTTAATAAAAGAACTTCAGATCCAAGTTAGAAAATATTTCAAATGCAGAAATCACAGATTACAAAGTGTGCCTTTGGCCTATGCCCTATAAGCACATGTCTGGAATTACATTTGATTCACTGTGGGCAATTGGGGATCCTGAGATTTCTGGAGGAGGATTGCTTTGTTGTTTATGACCCAGTAGCTTAAAACTCAAATCCATATTCCCTCCCCATTAAAAGAATGGTTATTTTCTTAAATAATGAATGCTAAAAACTAAACATTTTTTTCAATACTAGGTTTGAGAATTTTGTTTTCTCTTCTTTTTTCTTTTTTTTTCCTTTTGTTAGTTGAATCTTTTGGGAGTTGGAATTTCCTATTAGTAACTGATATGAGCCAGCAGATGGAGTTCACACTTATATTTTCACACCGTGTGGTTAGACATCTAGCACCATGTCTTTGGACTGTCAGTGGAAACCAGACTCTTTAATTTATGCATTAGATGTCTGGGAAGTGGAATTAATGTATTAAATAGACACTGTGTTAATTTCTGAATATTCAACCTTCCTCACTTCACTCTCTGAAAGGAAAGTATATATTATTAAAGAACTGGTTATTTGAATGCAGTTACAAAACACCCCTTTTAAAGAGGATTGTGTGAAAAATGCAAGCTGTGGGAAGATGAGTGTTGCATTTCTGTTTAGTATTGGGCATTAAGTCAACAAGCTAAGATAATAAGTTTAGCTTAACCCAGAATGCTTTATAAAAAAAAAAAAAAAAAAAAGGTTTCCATTCCTGTCATTTATATGCCTGATTTCTATGCTAAATCATTTCTTTCATTAGTATTACAGGCAACAAAGGTCAGTTTTGCATGTTTTTACATTTTCAAGTATTCTGAAATGTCGGAAGGATTTTAGCAAGTTGTTTCAGATTACAAAAGAAAGGTGAAGTGGTTTTAAATTTCTCTTTCTATATTCAGGAACAGAATCAGCAGATATCTGTGATTAACTTAAACACACACACACAATGCACTTACTAATGCCACATATTGAATTACAGAACAGCTTTAGAGATCCTGAAAGAATGACAATTTATACAAGCTGTTTGGGGCTCTTTAGATGTAGATAAAGAAGTAAAATAAATAACATGGATGCACATTATACAGTATTATTTTAAGCTGAGTTAATGTTTTCTTTACCTATCCAAATTCCACCAATATCAAAGAGGGAAATATTGTGTTTTACAGCATGTAATTAAAGCAAAAAAACAATGTCCTCATTTGGCAAGATTTCAAATATTGTGACACTCTAAGTTGAACCCTTTTGTATTCAGTTTACTTGTAAAGTCCCTCAGAGTCTTGAATTGATTAAATGCAACAGTTACCATGAACTGTACACATTGGAATAGAAACACAACTGCAAAAAAACAAAAGAACTCCCCGCAAAAACAACATCACAAATCTGGGATGAAAATGTTCAGGACCTTGGAGCATAGTTATACACATCATTAGGAAGTGCAAAGAAGATGGACTCTCTGAGCCATTCAGGCATTTTGAACTAAGCACCAGAACATGAAGAATGTTATTCGGAGAAGGAACCAAAAGCCAGAATGTGACCTCCATGACAGAACTACAGGGTACCACACATGTGTTCCATGCTCTTGTCCTTCTTAATCTCTCCATGTCCTGGATTAACAACTGTTCCAGCCCTGCTAACTTCTAGTGCTCCAGTTAATTAAGGGCTCATTCAAGGTTAGTTTCTGTCTTTTTCACGCATTTTTACTTTTTTCTACTTCTGTGAACTTCTCTCGGTGTGGTGCATGAGCCAGCTCTTCTGTTGTCTCCACAGCTCCATCCCTCCTTCTGTGTACCTTATCATGGCAGTTATGCAATTACACTTGGTTATTCATTCATTAATTTTCTGAACCCACTTATTACATACATTCCCAGTGGACCCCTGGGGATGTTTAGGTCAGACGCTGATTCTGGCAGGCCAAAGTGACAGCAGGGTTTTTTTCCAGTCACTTTCTTATTTAGTAATCACTTCCTGTTGCTAATGGTGCAGACTTACAGTAGTTGACTTGCATTTTAAATTGAAAATTCTTAAAGCGATATCTCATTAGGGCTAGCTTATACTACACACTCAGAATACATACTGTACGTGCCCTCATCATGGCTGCCACGTGTTCTCTGCATATCCTCAGACATTAACGCAATGTGTGCACGAGTTGCAGTACCAGCAAAAAGTCAGGAGGCACAGTATGATCAAGTCATAATGTGACGTCGAAGTCTCTGTTTACTATCAACATGTGACAAAAAGCCGGTTTGAGGATCCCACAAGATCGATTAGCGTGCTTAGATGTTTGATGAATGGTTCGATGTGGTGAAGCAAAGTGCTGACATACAAATGCATTTGTGGTGCTTTTATATTCAAGCATCACATATTCCCCAATATAATGACACAACACATTTTAAAGGTCTCACAGACGATGTTTCGTCTTTTTTAAAAAAATTTTCCACCTTCACAACAGCATCAGAATGTACGACAGCGTAATTGAACCACTGAGAAAAAAATGTTAGGGACACAGTGAAAATGTCTATTTTGTTATTATAGTGGAAATTTTGGCTAATATCTTGAAATGTCCACTTTAATCTCAGTTTATTTTGTCATAAAAGTCATCTTAAAACTGACCCAGTTGTTAATCACTACGTGCTTCTGGGGCTTCTTTCTGCACTGACAGCAGCAGCAATTGACACACAGAACAAATTAATGATATTCCAGCTATATATATCACATTTAGAATCCTTAGATTTATACTTTTATCACTTTTCATGATGAAATGCATTAAGGTTATGTGTATTACATTTTACAGATAAATTGTTAACTTCATTTAAATAATGAATACTGTTAATAAATACACATCTGGAGGTGGCATGGTTTACCCTGCCTGGGGTTTGCACTTTTTTCCTGGTGGGTTTCCACAATGTACTCTGGTTTCCTTCCAAAGAGATGAAGATTTGTGGATTTGGTGATGCTAAAATGACGCTAGTGTTACGTGTGTGCTTGTTTTCATCTTCTTATGAGCTAATGCCCCATCCAGTGATTGTTTCTCTCTTGCACCCAGTGCCAGCTGGAATGGGTGCATCCCTGGATTAATGGATGTAATCATTAAACATTCATCCTTTTCAGAGATGTGTCCTTGGAATTTAATGGATGTTTCGGGCAATTCACAACACAGAGCCAAACGTCTTCTTACCGTGATATCTCGCACTGCCACCCGATGGAATCTTCCAGATTTACGTAAAGTACGCACACAAGTATAAACAGTATATCGCTTGTGTAGCATCTACAGTATCTTGTGTCGTGTGAAGTACAAACCCAGCCATACATGAGCTCTGGTTGTGGGCTATGTTAGAATTGCTGATTGTGTCACTGGACCCTGTCAATATACATGACTAAAAATTGATGGGCATGTCCAATTTACTGACTGAGTGCTGACCCTTCTATCTCGCCCCCTTTTGTGACAGCCTGACAGAGCCGTCCGTGTTTGAAGTGTTAAACAAGTACGGCAAATTCAGCCACAGCCTCATCTTTTTTTTTTTTTTGGCACGTATAACACAAACTAGACGAACTTCTCTTCTGTTTGTGAGGTCCAACTCCCCCTTTGTTCTTTATTCCACGTCACTGCATGACATGAATTGTACTTCCAGATGAAATTTCATTGGTTTTCAGCTCTCATGCACACAGAGCCCACCCCTATGACTAAAGACAAAATCAAACTTAATTCCTTTTATCTGATCAAGTTGCAGACTAGTTGGTCTTAGTCATCTGCGGCGGGCTGGCGCCTTGCCAGGGGTTTGTTTCCTGCCTTGTGCCCTGTGTTGGCTGGGATTGTCTCCAGCAGACCCACGTGACCCTATAGTTAGGATATAGCGGGTTGGGTGATGGATAGATGGATGGTCTTAGTCATAGGGTATATCACATTAGGCAAGTGGCTTCACAGGAGTGTGTGACCAAGTGCCTCCCACTTGCTAAGATTGTGTGAATGAAGGCTATTAATGGAAATTGGAGGAAATGTTGCATAATGTGCCTTTCGTTTTTCCTTCACCAGCTGCAAACAATCATGAGATCAAAATTAAGCCGACAGATGACCAGTTAATGTAGAGCTCTTTCACTCCAAATAAATGGGAAACTCATAATTGCTGTTAATGAAACATATTATTTTCTTCAATGGCTTTCATTTGACCCCACCAGACTTTTCCAAAACTGGCAATTTTTGTATTCTAGTGAGCACCATACAAATGATTTGTGCACCAAAGCAAATGATTTTATCTCAGGCCGTCACTTTTTGTCTTTTCAATTATTTTATTGAAATAGATATTGTAGGATGGACATGTAGATGACATCAAGTTAGCAAGTTCATCTGTTGGCTTACTTTGCAACGCATAATTCGTTGGCTTCCAGTTAAGAAATCAATAAACAATTCAGGGGTTTCTGAATCTTAAAAAGAAACTCAGTTTTAATGAGTTGTAGAAGAAGTCTGCTTCATTAATGGTGGGAATTGGCTGGAATGAAAACCTGCAGACATTGCAGCCCTCCAGGGTCTAAGTTTGAGACCCTTGCCATATGTCATAAAATGCTTACAGTACTTTGATATTTTAATATGAACATGTTGGTTTGCACTGCTCTGTATTTGCATATAATTTTAAAAAACTGATCACACAACCAAAGACAGGAACCAATATTCAATGAAGTGCCAATCCTTCGCAGGCCCATGCACTCTCATACAGTACAAGGCTGGTTGAAAGTCAACCAAACCTGCATGTCTTTGGGATGTGGGGTGAAACCCAAAAAGTCACAGAGAGAATGGGCAAACACCACAAATGGTATGTGGGCCAAGAAAGCTGTGAGGTAATAGCAAGAACTTCTTCCCCTTGTTTATTTACTGTAAATCAGGCATGTCAAACTGGCTACCATTGGTGGGCCGCTTCGACTGCCATATGTGTGTCAGCGGGCCACACTGTAACAAATACTATTATACAAAGTTACTGTAGCTTTCTTTCCAATACTGAAAACTTTAAAAAATGTAACGTTTAAAGAAAACAATTTATTTCCATACAATCTCCGCCTGGCACACCAACTTCGTTGTATTTTGCCTTCAGAATAGAATCTGACTGCAGTTCAATCAATTCCATTTGAATATTCTCAGGCGCATTCTCAACATTGTAAGAGTATGGTGACGTAAACAGCGCAAAGTCCTGTTCGTGTGAACTGAAATCACGAAAACGCTCTCTGAATTCATTGTTCAGTAATTCAAGTTGGAAAACAATCCTCCAAAAATCAAATTGTCATTTGAAT